>NC_133658.1:284151745-284449118 GCF_037893015.1 Macrotis lagotis
GTGATACTTCCATGTTTATGAACTTTGAAATTCCTTCATTTATTATTTGGAGGCATTGCACAAAGAAAGGCAAATATTTGGTGACGTCCAATGAAATTTAGAGACTGGGAGAAGCCCCCTGAAGAAAGAAAGATTTGGGTTGAGACTTGAGGGAACTCAAGGGAGACAGGAGGTGGAAGGAAGAACACTCCATGTGTGGAAGACAGCTAAAGGAAAGCACAAAGTCAGGAATTGAAATGTGAAAAAACATACATCAAGAAAATCAAAGTCACTAGTTAATACAGCACAGAGAGGAGAGTAATGCATAACAAGACTGAAAATATAGGAAGGTAAGGTTACAGAGGGCTTTAAGTGTCAGAGGATTTATTTTTTTATCCTGAGTGTAACTGGGAACCATCAGTTTACTGAGTAGAAAGATGACACAGACCTCCACTTTTGGAAAAATGCTATGGAAGCTGAAGGGAAGATGAATTGGAGTAGAGGAAAGATTTGAGGCAGTGAGAACAACCAGATGGCTATTATAATACTTTAGATATTAGGTAATGAAGGTCTGGTTGAAACCAGAAAGGACAAGACTGGTAATAAATTGAATGGAGTCAATTGCAAGAGGTGAGTTGATGATGACACCATGGTTGCCAAACTGAGTAAGTAGGAGGGCAAAAATAGCATCACTATAATAAGGGAGGTTGTTGACTGTAAAATAATATATATAAATAAAAATGCATATACATAAATGTGTGTATGATATGTATATATGTATACTAAATATCTCTTATATGTATCTGATAATATATTAACAGAAATCTCTAAGATCAAAAACTATTTCTCAATAGTTTATCTCTCAAATAATATTAACAGTTTTCAAAAATGATGCAAACTATTAAAAGTCACATGAAAGAATATTCCAAATCCTTCATAATAAGAAAAATGCAAATCAGAACAATTCTAAGGTTTTACTTCTCACATGGCAAATTGGCAGAAATTAACAAATATGGAATAGTGTTTCTCAATGAGTTGCAAAAAATGGGTTTACTAATGTATTGTGGGTGGAGTTATGGATTGGCATTATGGCAAAAAATTTAGAATTATACCACAAGAGTAACCAAAATACTCATACTCTTTGACTTAGATTCCACTCCTAGGCACATACCCCTAGGAGATCCAAGACAAAAAGAAAGAACTCACACCAAAATGTGGATAATGGTGTATTTGGAGTAGCAAAGAACTGAAAACAATTTGTATATCCATATAATGGTTAATGGTTAGACAAATTGTGGTACTTATACATAATAGATCATTATTATTTTGTGAAAGATGATATCAGAAAATCATGGAAATATTTTTATGAACTGATGTAAAATAAATAGAAACAGGATAATAACATATAACAATGTAAATGGAAAGAACGACCACAAAAAGTCTAGAAACCAAGTACTATGAAATTATAATTCCAAGTTTGGTTCTAAAGAAGAGAAAATACCTTCCCCTATTTTTCTGTTAAGGGAGGGCTACCATGGAGTGTTCCTAATTACATGCAACTTTGTTTTATTTGCAGTTTTTTCTTTTGTAACTTTGTCATTTTAAATTATTTATTATAAAGGATGGTTCTCTTAGAAGGAAAGAGGAGAGTGATAAAGTAGGAAATATAGATGATAAAAAACCAAAAAAATCAATAATTTTTAAATGGTGTACCTACTCTTCCTGCATTTTGCATCTGCTGCCCTGACTGGTTTCAGCTTCATGGAAAAGGATATCCCTCCCAGAATAAGACTATCACTTTTAAACTTAACACCATACTGCTAATTCAAGCCTTAATTGATACCACCTCCCTCAATCTTCTTTCTCTTTGGTGATGGGAAGACTAGATAACAGAGTACCAACATCTTCCCAATGCTTTCCTTTATAGAGCTCAGAAACTGTATCAAACTTACTCTACTTTGCATTTGCTGCCCTTCCTGGTTTAAGATGACTCTGTACTGGATGTCCTGTCTCCCTCAGCTTTCCTCTCTCTACTTCTTCTGCTTCCTTTTGTATGTTGTCTAGCCATTTTAAACTCTATAAGTTCCTTGAGAGTTGGGACTATCTTTTTTGTTTTTGTTTTGTTTTGTTTTTGCAAGACAATGAAGGAGGTTAAGTGACTTGCCCAAGGATCACACAACTAATAAATATCAAGTGTCTGAGGTCAAATTTTAACTTGAGGCCTCCTGACTAAAGGACCATTGCTCTCTCTACTGCACCATCTAGTTGCCCCAAGATTATCTTTTTTTTATTAATTCTATTCCCCAGCACTTAGCACAGTGCCTGGACATTAGTCAATATTTAATAAATATTTTTTGAATTTAATTTATTGGATAGTAAAAAAAAAGGAAAGAGGGGAGACAGGAATGACAAATGTAGGTTAAGTCTCCTGCTAAGATGAACTTAAGCTCTACACATTTCCTTCCATAATACTCCTATTCTTCAAATAGTTTAATGTGTAAAGCAGTCAAACAAGGTTGTCATTGAGTATTTGAATCAGTTGCATATTTAAGCATCAATAAATACTCACTAAATTGAACAAAAATATGTACATGTCACTTTGGCAGATGGTACAAATTACCTTGGGTTGCTACAGTAGCAAATTTGTGGGATTTTTTAACTTTCCCACCAACTCAGGTCTTTGGTCTCTGGTGACTTCTCTAAAGCAGTAGTTCTAAAGTGTGATCTCCTAAAAATAACTCTTCAAGGTAAAAATTATTTTCATCGTAATACTGACAGTTTCTTTTTTAATATTGTAAATATGTAACTAAATTAATTAAGAGATCTTTAGGGGGGTTCTCAATAATTTTTTTAAGATTATTAACAGTTCTGAGGCCAAAAAATCTGAGAACCATTTTCCTAAAAGAACAGAATACAAGTAGCACATGTCTCCACTTCTGCAAGGGAAGCCAGAGATAATATACATGAGCTCTCCCCTGTGAATAATAGAATGATTATTAGATTGAGGTTATTGTCCCAACTCTACTGCAATCTAGTTTCATTCTATGGGCACATTATTTTTTTCTAAAAGTTTTGTCCTATGAGATATTAAATAAAATAACAACATTGGGTGATGAGCAACTATGATGGACTTGTTCATTTCAGCAATACAATAATCAAAGACAATTCTAAAAGACTTGTGATGGAAAATATATTTATATCTAGAGAGGGAACTGTGAAGTTTGAATGTAGATCAAAGTTTGCTATCTATAATTTTTAAAAGTTATCTTTTGTATTGTGTTTTTTCTCGCTAATATTTTTCCTTCAATTTGAATTTGACTTTTCATTCACAACAAGATTAATATATATCTACATGGTGGGGGAGGGAAGTGAGGGAGGGAGAAAAATGTAAAACTCAAAACCTTGTCAAAAATTATTGTTGAAAATTATTGTTTGTTTTTGGAAAAAATAAATAAATAAAAAGGAAAAAAAGAAAAGAGGATGAGAATTCAAACAACAACTAATTCAAGAAGTAGTTTGAGAATGAAAATAATTTTAATATTACCAAATTTTTCACTGTAAACCATTTTTTAAAAAGTTAAATTTAAAGCATTTCTTACTGTATCTATAAAAGCAATTCATATAATGTGATACCTCTAGACATTCAACCACATTTACTTGTAAGCTTCCTAATCTAGAAGGCAACAAAGCTGACCTTGGAGTTCAGGCATTAGAATCATCACCATCATTTTTTTGTGTGTTCTCTTTATCTGGCACTGAAATAATTTTATTTAATTGTGTGAATCAAACAAGAGAACACCACACGAGGTCACTCTGACCTTTACAGGAATATTATGCATGGCCTCCCACAGGACCAGAAGGCATTTTCAATTATGATGGTGATCCAAGTATTCAAAACACTCTATTTGCCATGACTCAAGATGGTCAGCATAGACACAAAACAACACATAATTATACAATGACTCCGCAGGACCTGCTATTCCCAATAACTACACTGAAAACAGGTTGTTGTTGATTAGTTGTGTCCAGTACTTCATGATCCCATTTGAAGTTTTCTTAGCAAAGATACTGGAAGGCTTTGCTATTTCTTTCCCAAGCTCATTTTATAAATGAGGAAACTGAGGTAAAGAGGGTTAAGTAACTTATCCAAGGTCACACAGCTATTAAGTGCCTGAGACCAGATTTGAACCCAGGTTTTCCTCATTCCAGACCTGGCAATCTAATCACTACACCACCTAGCTGTCCACTGAAAAGCAAGACAAGGTGGACAAGGAAAAGAGCAGATCAAATGCTAAGAAAGTCCAAGAAAATATAGCCTTGGGATTAGAGAGCAGTGTGAAAGTTATCAAAGTCATAGCGCAACTTAGTGCAAGTCAATTTAGCTTTACTCAGTTTTATAGCTATGGGTTATATCCATATCCTTGATGAGCAATCACCAAGCTGTACCTAGTAATATTTGCACCTGAGTTGCCACAAATTACATGTGACATGTAACACAATCTCCGATCTAAAGTGACAATGAAAGGAAGTATACCATCTGGCCCCTTCCTACTTAAACTAAATCTTCTTGCCAAGCAGGTGCTAAGCTCTATTGTTTCTATGCTCCTAAAGAGCCACAAGTGCTATCAGTCCTCTATGAATCAGCACCCTAGGGCAAAGTATCATTCACTCCACCCCAGTTAAGTTTCTGGCTATCCAAACAAAAGAAAAAAGAAAAAAGAAAAAAAGAAAAAACACCATCAGTCTCATGGGAGATTGGATAACTCAAAGTAGGTCATTCCTGTAACTATTATAAAACACTAAGTGGTCACTCATCATCTATTTTGTCCTTGATAATCCAATATTTCTGTAACATTTTTATCACTGCAACAAACCCTAGAAGGTAGGTATTGGTACCTTCAACTTAGATAGAAGGAAAGCTATGCCAAAAGAAATGAAGTTACTTGTCCATTGTCACAAGCCAATAAGTATTGGAATTAGGATGCAAACTCCTGTCTTCTGACTTCCACCCAAAGTTTTGTTGCATGTTATTTTTGTCACTTTGAACAGTCACTTAAATACTCTCTGAGCCTCAGTTTACACAACTACAAAGTGATGAAGTTGGACTAGATTTCTCTTATGTTGCCACTTAAATTGGGATGAGTATAATTTGACTAGGTAGAAAAGAAGGGAAGGGAAATCCAGGAGAAGCAATATTAATTAGGCCTAGGGAGCTAAATGAGCAAACCATGTTCATGAGACAGTGAAGAGTCTGGTCTGGCTATAATGGCATCTCAGTGTTGGATGGTAGCGGAAAGCAATATTGGTCTGGTAAGTCAAGCAGAAATGTAGACATGGTATAGATAGAGCCACCAGAATCTTTGATCAAAGGAGAAATAATTTGACCAAAACTTAAAAGGACTTCATTAGGAGATAGTGGACTCCTCCTCCCTGGAGGTTTGCAAAAGGAATTTGGATGACTACTTATAAAATTATTATAATGGAAATTTTTGTTGAGACACAGATTGGACTACATTGGCCTACTATAAGGTGCCATTATTCATTCATTCATTCATTCATCAATGCTAAAATTCTTTGATTCTATCTGAAAAGGATTCTGCTAGTGGTTGAACAAAGTGGATTGGGAGGTATAGATAACACTTTCCCTGGGAGCAGCTTTTCCTTGCAAACCTGAAAAGTTTGGGAGATTGTAAACTTATATCAGGTATCAATTACAAGTTAGTCATCAAAACACACCTGTGGTGAAATCAGTCACCCATAAGAATACAGAGAAGTGAATGGATCTGAGAATTGAGCCTGGAAAGGTATGATGTGCTTCATCAGGTTACAGGTACTGCTTTCTCTCAAGGGAAGCAAGACCCTGCTTACTAAATGGTGAGTCTGCTTCATTTTTCTTTAAATCTGAAGAACACCAGTCTTCCTTTGTTCTATCATCAGAATTGGTTGGGTACAATAAACACCTCAAGAGAAGCAAAGTCATGGTCTATGAAACAAGTCTTGTATATTCAAATGAAAATTAGTCTTTTCCATGGTTCCTAACACAGATGGCCCTCATACTGTCTGACATGTGTTGTACATGTGAAGACAATCTCAATGATAAAGTGAATTCAACTTAGATTGAAAACCAAAGGAAATAAAATAGCCATTATTATTTCCCTTGCTCTTCTAATACTGCTTCTAGAAAGAAAGACACTATACCCCCACATTATATGACAGAAGTTCAAATCCAGGCACTGACATTTTATTAGCTTAAGAAAACTCTCTCTGGAGTGGTGGACTTATGAGCAAGCAACATTGCATAAATTTCACATGTGGTTAATATGTTGGATAGTTTAGCTAAACATTTTTATCTCCTATTCTTTATTACAAGGGATTATTCTCTCAGAGACACAGAGAAAATGATATGTTGGGAAATACTAGGTGATGTAAAAGTAAAATAGATCAATAAAAACAATATCAAAACAAGAAAATCTCTGGACCCTCAGTTTCTTCATATACAAAGTACAGATTTTAGCACTATCTTGCCAGGTAAGTATGAGAAAAAATATTTTATAAATCTTAAGACATAATCTGGAATTATTTACATCTAGGATACTAAGGCATAGATATTTTTACTGTTTTACTCAAGGCCATACAACCTGGGCATGGTCAATATATAAGGAGAATTAAGAACACCTGTTTTCCACTCGAATTAAATCCACAGGAAATATTCATGACAGATCAATTTAACCTCACTGTATTTACACTAAGTGATGTCTCAAGTCAATTTTGTTTCTCACTTTGGGACTATCTTGGCCCCTTCCCTAAACCTTCCCCTATCTGTCTACCTCTTTTTACACACCACTTCTGTAGTATGGCCTCCACTTCCCCTCTGCCCTCCTGCTTCTTCTTTCTAACTCTTACCACCTTTTCCATGTCTCTCTACTGTGCCTCCTTAAATGATTTTGTAATCTCATTGATACTCTCTTCCAGAAGAAACCACATCCCATCTACACCTCTTCCTGAGCCATTTTTGTGCAATTTGTTTCATAAATCTTTTAAAGTAGATCTTTACAATTTAATGGAGGCAACAAATGTCTACTGTAGAAGAATTTGTGAATTTTCCTTCCATTTGGTCTTAAATTCCTGCTTAATGAATTCTATCTTATTTAATTAAATTAAAATATTTGGAAACTTCACAAATAGCAATTTCATACCTTCAAAGTAAGATTTAGGAAATATTTTGATGTCCTTGCAGCTCTAACTTAGTAAGGCAGAAGGTCTTAGTTAAACAGCCTGGGGCACAAAAAATCAAAGAGAACTGGAATGCATAAATTATAGTATTCTCCCAAATACACAAAATTATTTTCCATAATAATAACAAAATAATAATAATAATAATAATAATAATAATAATAATTAATGTTTATAGTTACTTTGTGCCAGATGCAATGCTATGGTGCTTTATAGTTATTATATCATTTGATCTTCATAGCAATCCTAGGAAGTCTAGCACTGGACCTTGCATACAATTGGAGCTTAACAAATGCTTGTGACCTGAATTTAAGGTGATTCTCACTTTTCTACATACAAGAGCCAGCATTTAGTCTTCAGCTGGATCATTTACATTCACATAAGATTGTGAATATTTTGTGGTACAAAATAGAATAAATATTGTCTCAGGACTCAGAGGATCTAGATTCAAATCCTGACCCTACTCTGTTAACTTGAACAAGTCACTTAACTCATATAGGCCTCAGTTTCATTAGTTTTGAATCAGATGCCTCAATTTCTTTCAAGACTGAAATCTCTTATTCTACGTTAAATCAGCTGACTTTTAACAATAGCGATCATCTCTGCACTTCCTTTACTGTATCTACTCCAGCTCTAACAAATATTACAACCACTGTTGTCACCAAAACAAGCTTTGAAAATAGGCAGGCCATCATATGTTTCTACAGAAAAGAAATCTGAACTGGAATAATTAGCCTAATGAAAACCAGCCCCTATAATGAAAACCTCACCTTTATCATCGAACAAATTCAAGAAATGTGGTTTCAAGGGGTGTCTAAAAGTTAAAATGCAAACAGCACGCAGAAAAATGTTTTCCATGGGTAACCTTACAAGTTATTCAGGCCAACTTCTCATTTGATCAGAAGCAGCCATTACTAAGATGGTGTCACAGAAACATGTGTAGGGATCACAGAAGAAGCATCAAACCCAGGGATACACTCCCTGCCCCCAGTCAAAATTTTCTCACAGAGCTAGAGTCTTATTTAAAATGTCCTTCCAGAAATATTCAGGGAAACCATGGATGAACCAAGGCTGGCCCAGACCACATATCTGGAGGATTACTCACTCCCAAATAAAAGGCATTTGTTTTAAATAAAGAAGCACATTTTGGCAGAGGGCAACCAGTCTGTGGCCAATGACAGCTTCCCCCCTTTTTTTTGCAATGTTTCTTTCCAGGCTATAGTGAACACAAGGACATATGACCCTGATGTTTTAGGCTTCCTCCAAGGGACAGTTGTTCAGTGGGAAGAAACTATGGAAAGAACATTGGACTGAATAAGTCCAGGCTTGACCAAGGATGAATTTTATGATAATGGAAGATTCATTCTTCCACTGAACCTCACGTTCCTTCAGCTCATCTGCAAAATGGGAATGATACTTATACCAGATTTCCTCATAGGAGTATTATGAGTAATTTACTTTGTAACTTCTAAGATACAATATATAAAGATAATTTGTGCCAATTGTATTACCAAAAAAGGGCAATTAGGTGGTACAGTGAATAAAGCACTAGCCTTGGAATCAGGAGGATGGGAGTTCTAATCTGGCCTCAGACACTTGACACTTACTAGCTTTGTGACCTTGGTCAAGTCACTTAACTCTGCATCACACCAGACCATCTCCAGTCATCCTGATTCATTTCTGGCCATTAGACTCAGATGGCTCTGGAGAGAAAGTGAGGCTAGTGACTTAGCACAGCACCCCCTCACTCAAACCCAGTTCATGTGCTTTGTCATGCTATCACCTCCCTGATGCCGTGGTCTTCTTGGAGAACTAAGGATAAATATTGTTGTCATCATCATCATCATCCTAACAAAATAGAAGGTTGGTTGAAAGAAACCATGCATACATGTTTGTGTGTGTTTCCACCATAGCAATTCACAAAATTACCTGCTAGGACATGGATATACTGTGATCATTTAGGGAAGTATTCATGCCACCGAAATTGAGATCCTTGAAGTATTACAGAAATTATAATTTGGACAGAAAGTAACATTATGGGGAGAGAACAGAAAAGAAAGCACTTTATTCTCTTTGAAGGAAAACTAATTTTGTGAATCAAAACCTATATTTTTAGAACTATCTTCATTTACAAGCTGTGTGTATCTTTTTTTGGGAGGTGAAATATTTGCCTAATTAGTATGCTTTCTGTATTTATAGCTAAAAATCCTGTACAAAAGGGAGTCATCTTCCCAAACCTGAGTGACTTTGACCTCATCATTATCCTGCATCATTTGACCTGCATCCCTTGCACCTGAAAAGGCTATTTGCTTCTTCATCACCTATCCAAAACCTTCCATCAAAGGTCTAGTTGTCCCATCTCACTTCCTCCCTGGCTATTCCATCCCTATACTATAGCTCTCCTTGTCCAGAACTCTTATCCCATTCTATTATGCTCTGAATCATCTATTTTACTTCAAAAGTTGGTCATTCTGCTTTTGCTTGAACACTCTTCACAACAGGGAGCTTACTATATAGCAGGGATATTAAAAGTGGGCATTCCTTCCAAAAGGATAGGATGCAGTCTCAAGTTCCTTTCAACTTGAGATTCTGTTAGTGTGGCATTTGGTTGATATAGAAGAGAGAGATCAGATGAAAGAGATGATTTAAGATATCCATTTGATGGGGAAGAGACATGTCCCTGGTCCGATTTGGGAACCAATGTCAAAGGAAATAAAAGCTAACATAGAAGAGACAATATTTTGGCAGTAAGGAAGAAACCAGCTGGAAGATTAACTCTGAGTCACTTCTGTCTTTGGTTCTAAATCCCAAAGATGAGGGGATCTGAGTATTCTCTCCCAAAGGTATACTGAAGGCCTTCTTACCCTCAGGTCCTGATGAGCCACTTCCATCTGTACATAACATTTACAATTATATTTCTCTACTGCTTTTAACTTTCCAAAGTGACTTTTTTTCTATATTCTCATTTCATCTTCAAAATAAGCCTTTGAACAAGGTATCTAATAAGGATTTGTTGGGTAACAGCTATCTGTGAGCCTACATGCTTTTGATGTGGGAAGGCAAGATGCATACTCAGTTTATCTGAAAAATGGGGATATATATATGTATATATATATACATATATATATATATATATATATACATATAATCTATACTTGCTTTAGTATTTCACTAGACTATTCTGAGGAAAATGTTTTATAAACCCTGAGTACTTTAGAAATGTGGGCTATTCTTGAGGAGACCAGATTTTGACCCATATTTAATTATGAGATACAGAACAGAATGGACAACAAAGCTGACTTATTAAATACCCAAATGTATTGTCATTTAGAAAATAACAGAAAATTAAATCCTATAAACTCTCTGATCAACCTTGATGGACTTGCTCATTCCATCAGTGCAACAATCAGGGACAATTTTGGACTGTCTGCAATGGAGAATACCATCTATAGCCAGAGAAAGGATTGTGGAGTTTTAAAAAAGACCAAAGATTATTACCTTTAATTTAGAAAAAAAATCATTATCTTATTATGTAATTTTGCTATCTCTTATACTTTATTTTCTCTATAAGGATATGATTTCTTTCTCATCACATTCAACTTAGATCAATGTATACGATAGAAACAATGTAAAGACTAATGGACGGCCTTCTGTGGGAGGAGGGAAGCAAGATTAGGGGGGAAAATTGCAAAACTCAAAATAAATAAAATCTTTAAAAAAAATAAAATAAAATAAAAACTCTCTGGACCTCTGTTTCCTTATCTATAAAATGAGAGAGTTGAACTAGATGTCTGTGAGACCCTTTCTAGGTCTAGATCTAAGATCCAACACTTCTTTTTTTGCAAGGTAGTGGGGTTAAGTGACTTGCCCAAGGTCACACAGTTAGGTAATTATTATGTATGTGAGGCCAGATTTGAACTGAAGTCCTCCTGACTCCAGGACTGGTGCTCTATCCACTGTATCATTTAGCTGCCCTGATACCATGACTTCTTGAGGGTCACACAATAGCAAAGTCAAAACTGAAACCAGGTCTCCTCAGCCCAATTCTCTTTCTAATACACCATTGACTTCAGAACCACAAAAACCTTCTCACAGGACTCAGCTCTATCATAGGGACTGCCAATCTTTTTTTTTTTACCTGGCAGACAGAAAAAGAAATATTAACCCTGGGTTGATGGAGGATTAAAAAAAATTAATAATGTTTCTCTTCTGAGTTTCCCTGCATCTTCCCTCTGTATCTCATACCCCTCTTGAAGGCACAAAAGGATGTATGGAAGGTCAGAGAGGATAATACTTAAGAGCCACTTACCAGAGCTATATTTGGGGGTGGGGATGCAGGATGATGTTAGAGAGAGGGAAGTAATATGCAAAAACTCATTGGAGTGACATCCTTGGGGGTCCACAGAATTGTATAATTAGAGCTAAAAAGAGATCTTAATCAAATTCCCTCATCTTGTTAAGGAATAAGCTGAAGTCCAGAAAAAGCAAGACACTACCCAAGTCAGACAAGTAGTAAGTTGTAGGGCTAAGACTCCAATTCTGTAACTCCAAATCCAGTGCTTCCCCCCCCCCCCATGTAGAAGGACTTAATAATAAGATCTCAGAAGCATAAAATCCCTGCAACTCATAGTTGGAAGCAACCATGCCCTTTGACATTCTATTAACTAAATCTCTGTGGCTTAAGTTCATCCTGGACTTACTTTACACTGAATGCTATGAAATAGAAAATTGGATTGCAGCAATATTTTAATATGAATGCATTCTTGGCTCAAAAGTCAGAAGAGCAAAGAATTTAGATTCTCTGAATCTGAGAATGAGCAGCAACATACATTAATAATAAGCTACCATTTATATATTATGTTGAGGTTTGAAAAGTACTTAACATGTGATATCTCATTTGATCCTCAAAACAGTCCTGAGAGATAAATACTATTATTATTCATGTCTTGCAGATGATAAAACTAAGGCTTAGAGAGGTTGTGTCCAGATTATTGCCCTGTCATAGAGCTATTAAATGTTAGAGACAGGTTCCATCTCAGTTAAATTCTTGGTCCCTTTTTAACTACTTCACAGTAACTCTTACATAGTGAATTGAGAGCTGGATTTGGGGGTCAGGAAGACTGGGGTTCAAATCCTTCCTCTAGTTACTTACCGGTGTGCTGCTGGGTAAGTCATTTATCCTCTTTAGGACTCAGTTCTTCCTTTGTAAAATGAGGATGTAGAACTAAATGATCTCTAAGTTCCCCTCAAGTTCAAAATCTTTGATCCTATTAACCTGTAAACCTAGAATAGTTAGGTGCCACAGTAGATAGAGTGCTAAGCCTAGAGTTAGGAAGACCTGAGTTCAAATCCAGATCAGACACTTAATAACTGTGTGACCTTGAGCAAGTCAATTAATCCCTGTTTGCTTCAATTTTCTTACCTATAAAATAATCTGGAAAAAGGAAAAATCAAGCCACTCTAGTATCTTTGCCAAGAAAACCTCAGCTGTGTCACAGTGTTGGATGCAACTGAAAAATGCTGAACAATATGAACCTATGATCACATATATATGTACATATAAATGTACATACATGTGAAGATATCTATATTTTCATATATAAACACAGAGTATTCCAAAACTCTTGGCATACTCTTAAGCTATTAAAACTTTAAATTATAACATACAAACAAATGTATATTTACATATATGGGATGGGTGGCACAGTGGATTAAGTACAAGGACTGGAGTCAGGAAGACTCATTTTCTGAGTTCAAATCAGATTTCAGTCACTTACTAGATGTGTGACTCTGGGCAAGTCATTTAACCCTCTTTGCTTCAATTTCTTTACCGAAGGAAATGACAAGCCATTCCAGGATCTTTGACAAGAAATTCCCAAATGGGGTCACAAGGAATCAGACATGACTGAAAACAACACAACAATACTTATATGGAGAAATAGATTGATAGATAGATAGAAATGATAGATAATCCATATAGATGGATAGGTAGATAGGGATAGATGAAAAGAGAAAGATCAATAGCGATGGTGGAGAAGGAGGAAGAAAGAAAGAAAGAAAGAAAGAAAGAAAGAAAGAAAGAAAGAAAGAAAGGAAGAAAGAAAGAAAGGAAGAAAGAAAGAAAGGAAGAAAGAAAGAAATAAATGAAGGAAGAAAGAAAGAAAGAAGGAAGAAAGAAAGAAGGAAGAAAAGAAGAAGAAGAAGAAGAAGAAGAAGAAGAAGAAAAGGAAGGAAGAAGGAAGGAAAGAGGTAGTTAGGTGGCACAATGGACAGAGTACTGGCAGCCAGAAGGACCTGAGTTCAAATTTGACCTCAAACCATTGATACTTACTAGCTGTGTGACCTTTGGAAAATCACTTAACCCCACTGCCTTGCAAAAACTGAAAAGAAAAACAAAGGGAAAAAAAGAAAGAGACATGGTTCTCTTTGTAGTTCTTTGAAGATCCTACATTGAAATCCACCTTACGACCTTCATTCTAACCTGATATTGTCAATAATAATGACAAATAAAAAGTAACCTCCTCATGAACTACAACCATTACTCAGTGAAAGGAAATCTATCTTGAACCCTTGGGAAGGAGTTAAGCTCCTATCAGAAGCCCCATTCTCTACAAGCAGATTAACACCATTCCATCAACAGTTCAGATACCCAAGAAAAGCATATTTCATGTCTTTAGGCTGAGAAAGTTTCTAGGATCAATTCTCTGGCAATAAATGGTAAAGATTAGAGTCTATACATGGAACTAGCCTCCTTCCCTATGGCTGACCTCATAAATTTTTAATCATCTCCACTGTATGCTATATTTAGTAATGATTTAGATTACCCAGCAATACACACACACAAACACACACATCCTTCAGCTGTTCTAAGTCATTTTGTGTATTTTGAGCATCAGTGCCACCCAACCACTTTTCAAAGACTCATAATCAGTGGAGTCATAAAGGATTTCATGCCCAAGGAAGTATAATCCCAAGATCATTGGAAACATTAAATGCTGATTCTAGTGTGACATTCCACAAGTCACTTTTCTAATCCTCTTCTATAAAACAAAGGGTTTGGACTACATGATCTCTAAATCCTTCCAGCTTTGATAATTGAAGAATCTATGTCCTCCTTCCACAATGAGCCAATAATGTGGAAAGGGAAATACAAAACATTCCAACTCCTTTGACCTGGTGATTTATGAGAAGAAGCTAAGCCAAAGAAATATAAAAATATAAAGGAATTTAAAATATAAAAATACAAAATAAAAAAATCAGTAAGTCAATAGAATTTATTAAGTCCCCAGTATTTCTCAAAGACTGCAAGTTATTGGGAATATGAAAAGAGACAAAAGGGAATCCCTATCCTCAAGAAATTCACAGTCTAAGGAGGGACAATATGCAAATAAATACAATCAGACAATTTATATATAAGATAAATTGGAAGCAATCCATATAGTGAAGGCACTAAAATTAAGAGACGTTAGGAAAGGCTTCCTAAAGAATTTTAACTGGGACTTGAAGGAAAGCAGGGAAGTGAAGAGGCAGGAATGAGGAAGATTATTTCAAGTATAAGGGTCAGTCACAGAAAATGCCAGGAGTTGAAAGGTGGATTGTTTTTTCATGGTACAACAAGGAGGCCAGTAACAGGAATTGAAGACTACATGATGGGGGTGGGGCATAATGTGTAAAAAGAAATTTTGGAAGACAAAGATGGGGACCAGATTATGAATGAGTTTAAACACCAAACAGAAGGTTTAGTATTTAATTCTGAAAGTGATAGACCCACTGGAGTTTATTGAATGAGTGGTGGGAGGGTTGACAGGATCAGACCTACATTTCAGGAAAATCACTTTTATAGATGAATAGAGCATGGACTAGAACAGAGAGTGATTTGTGGTAGGCTTTCCAGTCAGCAAGTCATTACAATAGTCTAGACATGAACCAAGATCAGGGCAGTATCAGAGGAGAAGAGGTATATTCAAGAGAAGTTGCAAGTTAAAATCAAAAAGAATTGGTAACAAATTGAATATGGGAAGGTGAGCAATAGTGAGAAGTCAAGGTTGGTATTGAAGTTTCAAGTCTGGGAGACAAAGAGCATTTTGGTGCCTTATTTTTGTAATAGGGAAATTTGGAAAAAGGAAGGCTTTGGAGGAAAGATAATTCCATTTTTGACATGTTAAATTTAAAATGTCTATTGGATATCCATTTTGAGATGTCTCCCAGACCCCTGAGGTTCATTCAGTCACAATGGTAAATCCTTATGAAAAATATGATAATAGTTTGTGGTACTTGGCTATTTACCAATCTAACTTGCTGGGCTGGAGAGAGTAACAGACACTTGGTATTATTAGCAGCTGCATAGTACAGGGGTATAAAGGACTGAACCTGGAGTCAGGAAAGCCTGAATGATCAAATCCCACCTCCTACACTTAATAGCTCTATTTCTAAATCTCCTCCTTTTTCTGAGCCACAGTTTCCTTAACCACAAAATAAGGACTATACTTGTGGTGCTCCCCTCACATAATTGTTGTTAAGCTCATAGGATGAGATGATATTTGTAAAAATGAGATATGTAAAGAGTTTTGAAAAATTTTTTAAATTACCAAAACATCAATTAGTGTTATTCTCCCCAATCTTGCTTAAGTCCTGGCAAAGGTGTTCTCCTGGGAAATTTGACTCATCTGCTTCAAAGGTAAGATATAAAATTATGAACTAGAAGCTTGTGTTTCTAATACTTCCTATAAACTAAAGAGGAGAAAAAAATTCCAAGAATAAAATGCCCAATGTCCTGCCCACTATAGAAAACTACCTCAAAAGAAACTTGTTTTCTTGACATTAAATTAAAATCAACAGATTAAAGAAAGGAATTTGGGAAAATAATCAGGAAAAGACTGTCTGTTACATCTTCCTTTGTGTAATGTTAATCAAGGAATATGGTATATCTCTTTCAGGTTCATTTACTGATTAAGAAGAAAATCTCATTCATTCACTGATTTGTTCTTTTGTTCTTTAAAAAAAGCATTTATTAGAATATAGACAATACTTTTCTAGGTGCCAGAGATACATTTTTAACCATCTTCAATGAGTTTACAATGTCACAGGGAGATAAGGCACATACATACATACATATATATGTATGTATGTATGTATCCATACATATATATATATGTATCCATACATATATATATGTATATATAAAGAGAGAGAGAGAGAGAGAGAGAGAGAGAGAGAGAGCCATAATATGCAATATTACATAGTATCATAGATTTAGGGCTAGAAATTACCTTAAAGATAAATTAGTCTCTTTTTAAAGATTAGAACAATGAGACCCACCAAAGTTAAGAGGTCATATCATCAAGTTGAAGATGGAACACTGGACTCAGATGAGACAAAGCTTCAGGTCACAAATCTGATAATTATCATCATTTGGACAAGACATTTTTCTTCCCTAGGCCTCATTTTTCTCCCCTGTAAAAGGGGGATAATACTACCTGTACTATCTAAGTCAAGGATTGTTGTGAGGTTATTTGAAAACATTTTGTAAACTTTAAAGGGCTAAGTAGATATCAGTTACTATTGGGCAGTATGATAAATGCATTAGATAAACAGAACACAGTAAGGTCATATGGAGTATTCAGGGGTGGGTTAAAAGGTGACCATTGAGCTGATTATTAAAATTTTGGTGGGAAGTAATCAAGCAAAGGAAGGGATGGAAGTCATTCCAGGTAGAGGAGACAGTATAATAAAAGGTGGATAGGAATAAAGTTTGTTCTGAAGAGAAAGTAAATAGTTCAGTTTTGTGAGATTAGTTTTATAGATAAAAGACTAGTAAAGTACAGTGGTTATATCATGAAGGAGCTTGAATGTTCCAGCAAAGATTATTTGAACTTTACTTAAGAAACAGAAGGAAGTCACTGAAAATTTTTGAGCAGAAGAACAACATGCTAAGATTTGTGTCTAAAGAAATTTTTAGTTATAGAATCGTAGATACCTAATTTTTCATTGATTTTCTTTTGTCACTCTCTAACCAATCCAAGTGAATGTGGGTATTTTAAGGAATAACTGAGTAAGGAAGCATCAAAAAGATAACAAAAATGGGAAGAGCTGGTAACATATCAGACAAAACACAAATCATTGTTCAAGCAGATATTCTATCAATTAAATTTGAAAAGTCAAAAAGTTGTTAATGTAATTTCAATGGACCATAAATTTAAAGCTGGAAGGGACCTGAGAGATCATCTTGTCCAATAGCCTCATATTATAGAAAGGAAAATTAAAGACCAGATAAGTTAAGTGACTTGTCCAAAGTCATAAGGACAGCAAAAGATAAGGATGGAATTTAAACTAAGGTCCTTTGATTCCAGATCTTTTCTATACAACTAGGTTGCTCCTGAAGCAACTAATCAGTACTTAGAGGGGAAAGTACATTCCATTGCCAGCTCTCTAATTATAGGAAAGCCCTACCTCTACTTCTTCCTCCTCCTCTGGCCCCCTCCCCTTTGTGCTTTCACATTTTGGAATTTCTTTTTTTTTCATTCTCCAGAACCTAAACAAAACTAGTAGAACTAAGTCAGAGAGAGGGAAAACAGATTCTAATAGGGCAAGCATTCAATTAGATGCAATTGTCCCTCCCAGAATGTTCTACACTTTAATGACTGTGGTTTATGTGATGTGGAATTCTTTCCTACCTGGGCCATCCTAAAGCATCTTCAGGGGATCATTGGTCAGGGCAACAAGCCATCAAGGATTTATTAATGCAATAGGAACCTATGAAAACTCAAAAATATATGCCCTGGGTCCCACCACCTTTTAAAAATTCTAACCCTACCAAAAAGTCTTCCTCTCACTGGTGTCCTATTGCTCTAACAGAAGTTTGGGGTTTTTTTTTCTTTTCTTTCATTTTTTAAGACCACAGGCTGTTTTAATTCACTAGCTCATGAGGAAGGAATCCATTTGTGGGAGAATAGTTGTACTCAGAGCAGCTGCTAGCCAGCCAGGATGCAAACAGCTCAAACCCCAGCTGCTCTGTACTTTAAAGTCCAATGAGTAATCCCCAGTCACAATCCTGGATGTACATTTTCCACAAGATGCATAAATCTAAGTTTCTGCAATCCCACCCCTGCTCCCATCCCCCCAGATTCCCTAGACTTCCCACAAGGATTTCCTTCACTCCAACATTGTATATCTCCTCCACCATTCCCAACCCTCCCTCCAACCTAATTCCATGCATCCACATTTTCCAATTAGATCTCATTTCCTTTAACATCTGGGAGCATCCTCTTTTCAACACTCAGCCTAGGTCCAACTTGAACCTCCTTATCACCAACCACACCCTTCCTCCTCTCCTTCCAATCCCAAAGAATATCCTCTCTGAACCATAGAGCTGTTGATTCCTGCCATCCTTTGGAACGTGCCTCAGGCTAATTCTTGGATCCACCTAGTCTTCTGAACAGATGAGAGGGAGAAACAAGAAGGTTGGCACTGAGCCATGGTAGGCCACCCAGATTGTTACACTAGTTGAAGAGGGCCTTTCCCTATGATCAGTGATCCCCAGTACAAGAAGGGGCTATCCAGAGGAAGAGACCAAACCAAAAAGATAACCTTTTCATCAGTATAAAATTTATCTATTGATCATTTAATTTCTGAAATATTGTTTAAATTTTCAAGTGGATATGTTTTTTTTTCTCATCGGTTAGACTGTAAATTTTCTGGGGGCACAGTCTAGCATAGCATATCACTTTGAGATTGGGTACATAGTTGGTGTCAATAAAGATCTCATTCTCTGCACAGGCTCAAATTTATATAGATATAAACCCAAAACAGAACTGATAGCTTCAGTTCCTTCAATTTTAACAACAGAAGAGACTACTCCTCCCCTTTCCCAAAGCTGGGGCTTTGAGAAACTGGGATAATTCAGAATCTGACCTTTAATGGCAGAAATCAACCCTATTACGATCAAGGGCTGTTAAGAGGCAATTCATTTGTAAATGATTACTATGTATAAGGCACTATGCTCAATATTTTCCAGAAGCATTAAATTTAAATCCTCAGCTCTTATCCCTTGCTATTACTACCTGTGTGAATCTTTGGAAAGCACTTCATATTTATATTCCTGTTTCCTGCAGTGCAAAATGCAGAGAGGTAGTCTAGAAAACATGTAAACAGCTTTTTACCTCTAAATTTCTAATAATATGATCCTTCGTAGGCAGAGAACTATATAATACTCTGAAAGGTGAGACCATTGATTAAAGAAATTGATAAAAGTTTCCCTTGGAAGATACTTTCTATACCAAAAGCAATGTTCAGTGCTCCGTCACCACTTCTGGATAGTGTGACTTCTCCAAAATCACCCACGTAAATAGCTGGATAGCACAGTGATGAACCTGAATTCAAATTCTACATCAGACACTTACTAACTTTGTTACCTTGGGTAAATCACTTGACCCCTGTCTCCTTCAGTTATTTCATCTGCAAAATGAGGATAATAATAATAGCACACCACCTCCCCAGGGTTGTGGTTAAGTCAAGATGACATTTTTGAAGCACTTCACAAATTATTATATAAAGGTCAGCCATCATCATCATCTCATTATTGTTATATTATTGTTATGCTCTAAGCCACAGGTAGAGGCATGGATTCTCTCTGCTCCATAGACTTATCCCATTATATACATGATCATAGATAATCAAAAACTCCCTCATTTTACAGGTGGAGAAATGAAGGTCCAAAGAAGTTAGGTGATTTGCCCAATGTGCCAAAGGTAAGCATGAGACATGTCTTACATCACATGCTGATCAGCACTGGACTATCTATCCTAGTCAAAAGCCTTCAATCCCAGTCTGCTAATATGGAAGGTAACTCTGAAAAGCTCTCTCATCATTTCTGATTATCTAAATAAACCCTATCTATCCTTTAAGACCCAGTGAATGAGCCACCTCTTTCATCCAGAATTCTCCAACCACTCTTTCCTTATTGATCCCTCTTGTCCTTGAATTCTTATATCTCTTATTTGCAGGTACTTTTCACATATATTATTTTATATTGTAAAGGATCTTATTTTCCTGTTCATGTCCCTTATTTTCAAAAAAAAATATTAAGTGCTTAGGATGTAAAAGACATAGCATTAGACATTGGTAAAACACAAAAACAAAAATAAAGCACTCTCTTCCCTCATAACACCTATACCCTATTAGAAGAAATATCATAAGAACATATAAGAAAATACAACACATATAAAATAAGAAGTAATTTATGTGAGTGGGACAGAGTGGGACAGCTCTTTTAGGACAGGGACCTTGATACAGTTTTCTTTGTACAGAGTCTAAAACATAATACTTTGGCTCTTGGAACATTGAAGTCAGAAGATATGGATCATGTTTCAAGCTTCCCTGCCCTGTTTTCCAGGTAAGAAACTGTATCCCCTGAAAAGGTCTATCAGGGACTTTAAAAAAAAATGAGCACCTGAAAAAGAAACCATATTTTCAATACTTGGAACACTATTAATTGATTTGATCAAGCATTGAAGCTCCACTTTTTTTGATCCTTGTTTTCTTGTCTATAAACAAGGACAATAATAATAATTTTAATAAAAATACCAGCCTTTCAGGATCTTTGAGAGGAAGACTCTTTGGTATCGAACTAGATGAATCATAGAGATCATCTAGTTCTAATTCCTATCATCCTAAAGTACTGGTAGCTATGAGCTATTCTTATTGAAATAGGTAAAAAGAAAGGATTATTATGCTGTTAAGAGGGGGTTGATGAATCCAACCCCAAAATTCTTTAAGTCAGTTGAAAACTGCCCTATCACCACCAAAACCGACCTTCTAAATAGTTTGTTGTTATTCATTTGGAAAATTTCTCCAATTTATTAAGGACTAGGAACTAAGTTTCTAGACTAGGGACAAAGTTCCTAATTTTATGCATAAATCAGAATTCTGAAAGAAGAGCTAAATCATACTTATATAGGTAATAGTGGTCCTTCCCTGAGGTAGCAGGTCAAGTACACTGAAAAGACACTGGATCTGTTCAAATATGAGCTTTGACATCTGCTATTTTGGACAAGTCACTTTCTCTTCCTGGGTTTTAATTTCCTTACTTCTTTAAATTCTATGGAATATAACAAATACCTCCATAACATAGTCCAATAAAAAAGATAATTGTACTCAAAACTGCAAATCTATTAAACACAATTGCTATTTCACTCAAATATACAACAAAATTGCCATTGGAGTGGAATAGAGGGCTTCTGAAGTCTCTTCTATCTTTAAATCTATGAATGTATGATAGTAATATTTAAGAACTCATACCAGAAAAATGATTGCAAGTTTGAAAACATCAGTTACAGAGTTCATGAAGAGGTGTAGGATGAAGAAAAAAAGGAAAGAATAGAAAGAAAAAGTAACTCAAGTAATGAAAATTGATAAAAGATAGAAAATCTGATTGCTTCTGAAAACAATCTTAAAGTTTCCAAGAATTTTCCAGGTGTTAGTCCAGAAGTAGTTTAGAGACCAGAAAAATGGAAATCAAGACAAGGCTAAAAATACTGGTTCCTGTATTTAGACAAACTAAAAGAATAAGAGCATTTCAGTAAGAAAAAATAAAAGTTAATTTTGGACCCAAAGAAGAGAAGATAAAATATACTTTCCTCCTTTCCATAGAAAGACAGAGAACTACAGGTAGGGAATGTTGAATATTATATCAGACATATTCACTTATTCATGGGTTTTACTTATCTATTTTTCTTTACTAGAAGGGAAGGTTAAATGAGAATATATTAGATAATGGCTATGGTCATAAAAGAAGAAGAAGAAGAAGAAGAAGAAGAAGAAGAAGAAGAAGAAGAAGAAGAAGAAGAAGAAGAAAGAGAGAGAGAGAGAGAGAGAGAGAGAAGACAGATTGAGTGGACAAAAAATTAACATCTATCAAATTTATAAAGAGACTAGAAGGGGAAAACACCAATTTAGAATATGAGAATGTAAGAACCAATCTTTCATTTTGAACAACACTTGGAAAATGAGGAGGTAACTTTAAGAGAAGAAAAGAGAATTTGATTTTGAAAAGCATTGCTTTAAGAATCCAATGAGAACATCCTGTATATGCAAGTTTCTTGGTCTTTTGTTTAATATTTCATGTTTCACTGAATTTTAATCCATAAACTTCAAACTGTTACAGACATTTTGTACCCCAAAATGTGATACAAACAAACATCAAAATAATGTACAAAAGTATAAATGAATTTATAATTGTCAGATCCTTAACTACTTATTGTAGTTTCCTACAAAAACTATATTTGTGGGCATAAAACTTGGGCATTTTAGGTGAATGTCTTAGAAAACAACTTTGCTTTCCTATAAACTGTCCTGTCTATTGCCACTTGTCAAATCCTACACTAAAGAAATCTTGGATTATTCTGGTGGTTCTTAAGAAACATGTCAGCTATGTTGATCCCCAGAAACAGATGGTAGCATCAAACTTCCTCCTCTCAAAAGAGATATGAGGGACTACTGGAGCAGAATGTGGTATACACTGTTCATTGTAGTCATTGTGTTGATTGGTTTTACTTTCCATGTTAAAAGAAAGAATTCAATGTGGAGTTTGGCTGTATATTGGAAAAATTATTGTGGTGTTAAAAAACAAGGGCATCAATACAACAAAAACAAAAGAAAAGAAAGGAGCAATAAAGAATGGCAACTAAAATTTATAAGGCACAGGAAAATTGTTTCTGCCTCACTGGCTATCTTCAAGCACAGAATGTGACCACTTATTGAGTATGAAGTAAAAAAGAATCTTTTTCAAATATGAGTTAGACTAACTGCTGAAGTTTCTACTAAGAGTCTATGACTCTGGGCAAAAGAGACCAGGAAGAAAAGGAGAGTCAGAAAAAATGATGTCATGAACTGACAGAACTATGTCCAAAATACACCCTGGCTCACAGGCCCATGGAAACACAAAAGAGAAAGTTGCATGGCCTAATTAGAAAATAAAAAAAAATTAACAGTACTGTAATGCAAGGACTATTTCCTACAGATCATAAATTAACCTTCATAACAAGTCACTTGAGGAAAGAAAGAGCTCAGAAAACTAAGTCGTCTAATGTGAAAGAGCAGTGAGGCACAGGCACAGTACAGGAGATAGGGACTGTTAAACACATCCAAGGTTAATCAACCTTGTACTGATGAGCCTGTGGTCAACAGAGAGAAAGGGAACTGATGAACTTGCAAGAATCAGTGATTTATGTTTAGACATTCCTAGAAAGATTTGGGACATTCCAAATAGCCATAGTAAGTTACAGCTACATTGATTCAAAATCATGCTATGAACATGTAACACTTTCATGAGAAGGTATTCCTTCACCCATTTGCAAAAAAAATAAAAAGATCAGTGACAACAGCCAAGTTAGGATTAACATAGAACTTGCTCTTATTGGCAACTGATATCTAGTGGATCATTTCATGACAAGTCTTGTATCAGGGTATTTTTAACCCTCAGTATCTGGCACAAGCAGGAGTTGAGCCCATGGATTGGTACATACTTTCCCTGATTGTTAACAGAAGTTTCATGACAAGAGTTTGCTCAGGGGTTGGAAAATGGATGTGTGTATTCATGTATTTTCATCCTGTGCCATTTTGCGGTTGAGATGTCATTAAATAATGGTTTAGAACTTTATGAGTTCTTTAATTATTTCTCTTTTAAACTAGGAAAGTTTTTCACCCATTCCTATTCTAGTAAAACTATCAGGAGGCTTTTATTTTTAGCACGTATCCTATCATGCACCTAATAATGAAATTGTGAGATGAAATGTCTAGCTGGTGACCATGGAAATCTACTTTCACTACTTAAATAACATAGGAACATCATGGAATGCTAAAAGGAGGTCCCTTGATCAAAGTCATAGACATTGTTGTTGGCAGAGTGGAGAAGAAAGCCCAGTTCATCTCTTTCCCAAACTTGTGTTGATTCCACTATACCACATAAACAGATGTCACACTTAGAAGTGATAGAATACCATACCTCTCTTGAATTACAAGCTTCCAAGACTCAGTCGTATTTGGTGGGTTTTTTTTTGTTTTCTTTGTGCCTCTGATAGTTTAAAGATGTTAAAGTTCCCTGTAGACCAGCTAACCTTACCCAGATGAGGTTATGTCTGAGCTATAATAGCTTAACTACTATGCCAGCTGATCCACTATTCAATACACCACCACCACCACCCCCTTTTCTAGAGGCCACTGGAAGATTGCAAATTTGATGGAAGTAGATATTTAAAGGAGAAAAGAATTCATGAGCTCCCCACCTCTTATCTTTTATGGTCTTTGGCTTCATTTTAGAATTTTCCACATGCTTCTTTCATCGGGTGTCAATGGAGATTAAGCAGACATGACATACCTGGCTAAGTTAATCCTCTCCTATCACTCTCTCCTCCCCAATAAAATGGAAAAAATGATTCCACGGAGGGCAGTCTGCCTTATTTAACAAAATATGCTATTTGTGGCTAAACCTAGGTTTCCAATCTTAATCCCAAAGATCCTGTCCAAGATAATAGTAGAAGCTGAACATATCTTTGAAAAATGAATTACAAATGATGGGACCTAAAAGGATATAAAATTCCTCAAAAAATCAAACTTTAATTAAGTGCCTTCAGGAGCAACCCAATCTAATTCAATCATTTTATACGTAGAGAAACTAGGCCCCAAAGATAGGCGGTCACTTACCCAAGTCACAGAGAGGCTGAGCAAAAACTAGAGTCCATATCACCTAGCTCTCTTCCCACAAAGCTTCTGAAGTTCAAGCATTAATATGTCCTACTATTCATTTTTAAAGGACATTTTCATATATCAAGGTTGCTCAAAGTGATATTTTCTCATACCATTTTGTTCCATATTCAGAAAAGCCAACAAAGGGAATGGTGTATAGTGTGGTAGAAAGAGCATTATATTCAGTGGCAAAGGTTCAAGGTCCAGTTCTAATTGCACTGCTTTTGTAACTTTGGGAAAGTCATTTAATTTCTCTTGGTTTCAGTTTTCTCAACTATAAAATGAAGGTCTTCAAATCTATGGCCTCTGAACTCCTTTTGATCCATATAGCTATGTGCCCATATTACTAATCTCTCTCCAATATCTTACAATGCTAATTATGTCTCCAAATAGAAAGATTTTGGACTAAATGATCCCCAAAATCCTTGTCATCTGAAATTCGGAATTTGGTGGTTATATGATTTACCTTACTTGTGTTTGTTTTTGTTTTTGCAAGGTAATGGAGCTAAAAGTGCCTTGTCCAAGGTTACATAGCTTGGTAATTATGAAGGTCTGAGCTTAGTTTTGAACTCAGGCCCTCCTGCCTCCAAGGCCCACGCTCTATCTACTGCAGCACTTAGCTGCCCCTTGTGATCTTTATGTCACTTAACTAGAACACGGGATTGTCCCATAATTTAAAACCAGAATCCTAAAACATGAAATGCTTAAACATATACATTGTTATGTTCAAAAGTAAAAGGGGAAACCAGTCCTAGGGAAAAGCCCAAATTGATATGACAGGAAAAGCAATGGGAGAAAAAATTTCAGCTTCATAAAATTTAAGATGACATGCTTGTATGGAGCTCCACCAAAATAATTCCCATGACTCTGTGAATCATATTCCTTTCAACAGGGCAGCTGTTTGCAATTTGAAGAAATGTGCCCCTAAGGTAAGGAGGGGAGAGTATCTATGCTGGTACAGGCAGGGCAAAGACTAAGGAAGACTATAAGTGTGTGAGGCAGAACTACAGGCCATAAGGAAACCCTAATGTAACCTCAGTTCCATAAACCTCATTCCTCCACAAAGATAAAGGCTGTCTAGCAACTCTCCTGTGGAATTTAAGCCAAGAAAAGCAAATGCTCTACATCAACAGCTACCCATGTTTCCAGAAGCATAGATAGCATACTTCAAGAGCACAGCCTTAAAAGTACTTCTTTTGGTAAAAACATCACTTGTACAAAAATATTCATAGCAGCCCTGTTTGTGGTGGCGAAGAATTGGAAATCAAGTAAATGTCCTTCAATTGGGGAATGGCTTAGCAAATTGTGGTATATGTATGTCATGGAACACTATTGTTCTCTTAGAAACCAGGAGGGATGGGAATTCAGGGAAGCCTGGAAGAATTTGCATGAACTGATGCTGAGTGAGATGAGCACACTCTAACAGCAACATGGGGGTGATGATCAAACTTGATGGATTTGCTCATTCCATCAGTGCAACAATCAGGGACAATTTGGGGCTGTATGAAA
The DNA here is from genome assembly GCF_037893015.1 of Macrotis lagotis. Taxonomy (NCBI): domain Eukaryota; kingdom Metazoa; phylum Chordata; class Mammalia; order Peramelemorphia; family Peramelidae; genus Macrotis; species Macrotis lagotis. Next base: position 284,178,206 of record NC_133658.1, read on the forward strand.
TGGAGAATACCATCTGTATCCAGAGAAAGAACTGTAGAGTTTGAACAAAGACCAAGGACTATTACCTATAATTTAGAAAAAAAACTGATATCTTATTGTCTGATCTTGCTATTTCTTATACTTTATGCTTTTTTTTCCTTAAGGATATGATTTCTCTCTCATCACATTCAATTTGGATCAATGTATATCATGGAAACAATGTAAAGACTGACAAATTGCCTTCTGTGGAGGGTGGAAGGAGGGAAGTAACATCAGAGGAAAAATTGTAAAACTCAGTATAAATAAAATCTTAATAAAAAGATACTTATTTCTTTTTTATTTAGGCAAGACTCTGCTTTTCAAGCTTGCTCAGAATCAGTCATTTTGAACCACCACATTATGTGATACACAGAATACCTCTAAATCAAAGATGTTTCTAAAACCACTCATAGACATCATTGACATCATCATCATCATCATCATCATCATCATCATCATCATCATCATCATGTTTTGTCCTTCATTCTTGAAGAATACCATGACATCAGAGAGGTGATGTCATAAAAAAGCAAGTAAATTGGATTTGAGTGAGGGTGTGCTAAGTCATCAGCCTCACTTTCTCCTCCAGAGCCATCTAAGATTCAATAGTCAGATATGAATCAGTATGCCTGGAGATGATCCTGGATGTGTAGCAATCAGGGTTAAGTGACTTGCCCAAGTTCACACAGCTAGAAAGTATCTGAGACTGGATTCAAACTCATATCTTCCTGACTCCAATACCAGTGCTAGCTCCACTGTGCCATCTAGTCAGCCACTCATAAACATATGCAAAAAAAACGATCTTGTAACCAGAAAACCACTAAATTGTACCTCAAAGTGACCATCAGGGAAATTATACAATTCATACCCAAGCAGAAAGAGTAATTTCAAAGGATTGTTTGAAGGTACATAAGAAATTATCTAGTAGAAACCTCATTTTATATAAGAGTGAACTTGCCTAAGGTCAAAGAACAATGATTCTACCCAAGAATCCTGAAATGTGGGGATTCCACAGTACAGAAAGAAGAAGAACCAGAACAGCAGAGAACTTGATTCATTTAATCAGTATAGGCTGGTCACAAAAAATTCCTCAGGAAATCAAACAGTGGCCCATACAACCATATTCAATCCCAATTTTCTAGTGACTCTTATTAGAACCTGAACCAATTCATGAGGGAGAAGAGAACAAAGATTTCTAGGGTAGTAATTGTGTGTGTTCCTAAAAGTAAAGACCTCAGTGATACCCAAGCCAGCAAAACTACACAGGACTGATAGCCATTTAGGGTGCCAGTCTGGCTGATCTAAGGATGGTTCATTTAACCATGGAGTTCGTCAGTGCTTAAGGCAGCAAGAATGAAACAGTGGCATGCAATCCAATTCAACAAGTATTTCTTAAACACTGGAACATACAAGTCATTGTGCTAGGCACTAGCAATAATGTCTACTAGCCCACTAGTACAATGGAAAAAAATGTTGTCTTGGAAGTCAGAAGATTTAAGTTTAAATCCTCACTTTTCCCACTTCAACCTGTAGGAACATAGGGAAATTTCTTAAATTCTCTAAGCTACAATTTCTTCATTTAGAAAATGAGTAGAATGGATTTTCATCTCTGAATTGTGATACTGTACTCAAGGTACTTATAATCTGGAAGGGATACAACATGCACACTAATAAGTAAATTAAGAGAAACTGCAGGAGGGAGAACATATTAAAGATTGGGAGGATCAGATAAGACCTATGAAAGGTGGACTCTGAACTGAGCCTTGAAGCTAGATAGAAATACTAAGAGGCAGTGGTAGTGAGAGTACTTTCCAGGCCAATGGAGTTAAAGAGGAGGAGGATGGTAGAGAGGTAAGAGACATGTCACATTTAGGAAAATGTCAATCTAAGCTTTTTTGAAGTTGTTGTTCAGTCATTTCAGTTGTGTCCAACTCTCTATGACCCATTTGGAGTTTTCTTGGCAAAGATACTGGAATAGATTGCCATTTCCTTCTCCAGCTTATTTTACAGATGAAGAAACTGAGACATACAGGGTTAAATGACTTGCCCAAGGTTGTACAGCTAGAACATGTCTGAGGCCCAATTAGAACTCAAGTCTTCCTAACTCCGGACATGGCATGCTATCTACCACCCCACCTAGAGTGTAAAGTATGTATAGGAACCTAATATAACATAAAAAGAGAAGGTTATTGGGAATGAAATGAAATTTTAGGCAAAGGAGTTTGTATTTGTTATCTTTAGGTACTAGCGAGTCATTGAAAAATTTCAAGAAGGGAGTGGCAGGGCCAATTACTCTACTACTTATTTCCTCAGTGACCGGATAAATGACATACCTTCTCTGGGTCAGCCTTACTCAGATCAGGTTTCAGGGCTTTAAATCTCTCACTGCTTGGGAAGGTAAATCACTTAACCTTGATGACCTTGTTCCTTCCTACCTTTCTATTCTTTACTTCCCAATAGGCACTATATAATAGATATACCAGTCTTCACTGCTGCTCCTCACACAACATTTCATCTGCCATCTCCATACTTCTGCTATTCCCTTTGCCTGAGATGTTCTCCCTTCTCACCTCAACCTCTTAATTCTCCTAGTTTCTTTCAAGATTTGGCTCAAATCCAACCTTTGAAAAGAGGTTCAATCACCTCCAGTTTCTAGTGCCTTTCCCTCTAAAATTACCTTCCATCTATCTACTTAGTCACTCGTGCCATCTCTTCATAAGAATATGGGCTCCTTGGAAGCAGGGGAAATTTTTTACTTTTCTGCTGGTTGGCTGACTAACTTTAGTGAGTCTCAGATACTTCATCTGTAAAATGGCATTAATAACTACTTTAATACAATAAACATTCTGTAAGCGATTATTATGTGAAGAGCATTGAATCTAATCTTCCTGGCAACAGAAAACTGGATCAAATAATCTCTTGAGGCCTTTCCAGTTCTCAGTGATAGCTCTGTGAGCAAGATAAACTTGGGACATATCAACAAAAGTCAGCCCTTCAAAGGAAAAATTTAAGAGGAATTCACAACAAGGTGACTCCCATTATTTTCTTGCAGAGACTCTTAAGAGTCAATTAATTTCCCTTGGGTAATAACTAGAATAGACACTTGCTTTTTATCAGTTATGCTGATTTTTCCCCTCTCCACCACTGTTATATGGTTCAGTAGCCTGTGTAAAATATTTCCTTTCTTCCAAGCTCCCCAGAACCAGTTCAATTAAGACAGGCCTCTGGGCCTTCTGTCCAAAGTGACTCTGGGCTCCTGTCCCAAACACTGCTATTGGCTTCAGGTCTGAGAGGGATCACCCAAAGTACCCAGATGAAAGAGATAAGGCAAGAACCAGGCCTCAAAGCAAGCAAATCCAACTTCTTCAACCCAAATACTAATTATAACAGTTGTTGGAATAGTTTGGGTTTTTTAAGTCATTATTTATTTATTTGTTTTTACTTTATGGAATAAAAAGCAAGCATTTCTATAACATAGTAAAATAAAAAAGATTGCACATGAAAATACAAATATATAATGTACAACTTGCTATTTATTTTAAATAGATAATAAAGTTAGCATGTAAATTTCTTTGTTCTTTTTTTCCTCTCCCACTCTGCAAACTTAATAAGCTTATCTTTTCACATCTGAACTTCACAAAACAGTTCTGTAAAATAACTATAGTTATTATTTCCCCCATTTCATAGATGAGAAAACTGAATCTCCAGACCAAGAGAATCTGGAGGAAAAGTGCACATTTCTTATTCATGTCAATTTGGCTAGAGTGTCCCCCTCTCTGGGATTAAATTTTCTTCTCTGGGAAATAAAAGTGCTGGATGATAATTCAACTTGTATTAATATAAAATTTTCTCAAAACCATCCATAAGTGTAGTAGCATAAGGATTATTATTTCTAATTGAGAAAATGGAATCTCAGATAGGATACATGACTTGCCTGTTAGCATGTTGCTGGTAAGCAGAAGTGAGCCACAAGCGTAGTCCTATAGATTCCCAATCCATATTCTTTTTAAGAGCCCTTAAAAACATTTTCCAATTCTAGGAATTGAACCTGCCAAAACAACTGGAACTCAGACTAGAAAACAAGCAAAAGCAAGAGAATATGATTTGAAAAGTAAGAATCATTTTCAATCAAAGGACAAGATGGAGTAACACGTCCATTTACCCACCCCAGAATTCATTTCCTCATATTGTTCTTAGATATTGGGGCCAGAATTTGCTTAAATTCCAAGAAATGAATATATATGCCCTATCCTGGGCATACAAGTTCTGTTTTTGAGAGTTTAAGAAAGCTGTGCTGATATATGAAAAAATAACCCAAGGGGTCTTCTTGTTTTATTGTTGAGCGATAGGAAAACTGTGAATCTCTACAAATTCCTTGATGAATAGCCATATCTAGGTATTTGGGGCAGAGTAGTCTCAATCAAAGAGTCATATTAAGCTCCTAATCATTTGTCAACAGCTTATATCAAGGCCTGGAAATGAAGCCACATTTTCAAAGTCAGAGAATATGCCATATGACAATAAGGAACTAACTGTCCCCAAGTTTGGGGTCTTGGAACTTCTTCCCCAATGCAATAAATATTATATTTAATACTTCTATGGTCAAGTCACTATGTTGAGTACTGAAGATATAAAAGATTTATTTTAAAGTTCCTGCCTTAAGTAGTTCTCATTTTCCAATGCCTCATCTTGAGACTCAGAAAAAAGACAAAGAACTCAACTTCTTGAATTCAGATTACTCCTCGAATTCTGTTATTGTTCAAAATTATGATCATAGAGCAAAGCTAAACAGCATGTATGTTTTCTCTGTGCTCCCTTGTTGTTAAGTTGTTTCAGTTATATCTGACTCTTCATGATCCCTTTTGGGATTTTCTTGACAAAGATACTAGTTTGCCATTTTCTTTTCCTGCTCATTTTACAGATGAGGGAACTGAGGCAACATGGTTAAGTGATTCACCCAGTATCATGTATGTTGAACATGTCTGAGGCTAGATTTGAACTCAGGAAGATGAATCTTCCTGCCCTCAGGCCTGACACTCTACTGTGCCACCTAATTGCCCTGCCAAAGCCAGGAATAGATGACAAAATGGAGATATCCTGACCACCATTCCAAAACTCAGCAAGTAAGATCATTCAGGTCCTCAAGGAAACTGAAGTTTAGTTGAAAGGTTATTAATGAAAACAGCAATACAAGCTAGCACTTATATAGAGCTTTAAGGTTTATAAAGCATTTTCCCTATCTCATTTGATCTTAAGGTAGGTGCTATTCTTATCACCCTTTATATATAAGGACACTGAGGCAGATATTTATTCAAGGTTGTAGACTCAATAAGAGGCAGAGGTAGAATTAAAACTCAAGTCTTATTAGCTTCCAGGTCTGACACTCCTATTGTCTGAACCGCTGATTGAAGACTGATTGAATGAATTCAGACTGAAAGCTAGAGGCATCCAGGATATGATGAGACTGGAAAAAAATACTGAAGAAGCAAAGGAAGTCTCCATGAAGGAGGTAAGATATGGGTGGTTAGAGGTGAGGGAAGAAGGTATCCCAGACTTTGGCATGAACAAAATCCTGGACCAATTCACTCACTTCTCACTAGAAGGAGTTTTCCCTCTTTCAAACTCTTGGCTCTGACCCAGTCATAGATCACTAATCTAGTGGTTCATGCATAACCTGGCTGGTGACATTTCTGTCTTCAGTAATTGCCAACATGGTTAACCATGGCCCAAGGCGTGCAAATCAAAACTATAGGCAAAACATTAAAAGCCTAATTTCCTGACTCAGTCCTGGTTATGTCCTGAGTTAGACCTCCAGGACTGAGGCCACCCTCCCAGAGAGCATATCCCCTCCCTCACCAGGAGGGCTTTAGAAAAATAAAGAATACTGTTCACTTTTAACTTTCACAAAATACTTTCACACCACTTTCTTAAGCTCTTCATAGAATTTTGCCATAGAAAGGCAGGTCATGATAACATTTTATGTATTTTAAAGCACTGGATAAAAATGTGATATCATTATTATTATTATATGATGCATGGAACAGTGGAAATAACCATGTCCTGATTGATCCCAGTTCTGTCCACTTTTGTAACAGAAGATAAATCCTTCATTTCCCTTCTCTGGGCCCAAGTTTCCTCATTTATAAAATGAAATGAATTAGACTAGATAATGTCTAGGGTTCTATATTCTAAAATTTCTTCCAGAGGCAGCTTGGTGGTGCAGTGGATAGAGCACCAGCTTTAGAGTCAGGAGGACCTGAGTTCAAATTTGACCTTAGACACTTAATAATTACCTAGCTGTGTGGCCTTGGGCAAGCCATTTAACTCCACTGCCTTGAAAAATCTAAAAAAGAAAAATAAAATAAAATTTCTTCCAGCTCTGATGCTCTACATTTTATGATCTTCTCAGATCTTACTTTCTATGTTCTAAAGTTGCTTCAAGTTTCAATATTCCATTATCTGGGTCTCTTTTAGCCTTGACACTCAATTCTAATTCCTCTAATGACCTGTATTCTAAGGTCCTCTCTAGCTCTGACAAATCTTTCTGAAAATGCATACACTGCTATATCTCTTTAGAGCCTGCTCTGCTCACCAAACCTATGGCCTATTATTTCTGAACCCTTCCTTTCCCCAAACCAAATCAACTGTTTGCAATTTGGAGCTGTGGACTTAGGAAACTTTAACCTTTCATTTTCAAAATGTCAATGACTAAATCATCCTGGAAGATGTCAGAACATTATTTGGTCTCCAATATAGAGTACAACTAATCCAGCTGTTGTCTCTATTGTGTGTTGTACCAAAGATCAGCCCAACGGCAATACCACTGAAGTTCAGAGCAGGGATAGCAGACTGGCAGACCTAGAATTCTCCCTGTCACATCTCTTGCCAACCCTCCTTTAATTCACTCAGTTTGGAATCATGGGAACAAAACATGTTAGGCTATACAGGATCTCTGAGATTACCTAGTTCAGGAACTTCAAACTCAAACAGAAACAGAAAATCACAAATTAACATTATTTATGTTATATTGTATTTTTGTTTTGTTAACTCCTTGGAGAGTTTTGTAGGTAGATTACTATGGGAATTTGATACCTCCAATCTAGATACCTCCTCATATTGCGAATAAAGAAACTATGGTAATTTAATTCATTTCACTTTACTTTAACAAATACTTTTTAAGTGCTACATATTTGAAAAGTATCCATTTAAAGCAATGAATCTAATTGGTAAGATTTAAGATTCTCTTTAGAGAATTGCAAAAGTGCAGAATTTGAGGACTGGAAGGTACCTGAATTGCTATCCAGTGTGGGGATGGATCATCCTAATGAAAGGTCATATCCTATATCTGTGACTTAGCTCTTCTTAAACCTTCATTCACAAATTCTGAAGGAAATAAATGACCCAGACCTGAAACAATTTTCATTACTTAGAGGAAAGATATGGTTTAAAAAAATGCCCTGGCTCTAAATTGAAGACAGCCTAGACTAGAACAATGTAGGTCATGGCCCCTCAGCCAAGCGGTAATGGGAAAGTAAATACAGAATATTCTTGGGCATCTCCTCACCCCTCCTCCTGGCCATTTATAAGGAAATTATGGATTTATATGACTTTCTATCCATAAGATAGTTCTGCCAAGATGAAGAGATCATGTGTTCTACTGAAAAGAACCCTGGATTTGGTGTTAAAGGACTGGAGTGAATCCTGGTTCTTGCTTCCTCCAATCTGTGATTTTGGGGGATCATTTTCCTTCTCTGCTACTCTTTTTCTACATACAAAGTAAAGGGGTTAAGATGGATTATCTCTAGTATTTCTAGCTCTAAATGCATATAGTCTTCCATAGTTACAGCTCTAATTCCTAATTTTAAAAAATTTAAAGATAATAACACTTCCAATCTGTGATTAAACTTCTCAACTTGAAAAGCCCCCTATGACTCTGTGATGATTGAGGATTTCTGAGAGAAAGGAATGATCTTCTAGTAGTACCTGCCATAGGAAAATGTTATAAAGGGGGCCTGCAGTAATAGTTAACCATTTAAAAACATAGGCCAAGAAAAAGAAAGGGAGATGGAGGAACTCAAATCCTTAGGGAGTATCAATGCTGCTTGTTCTTTCCTTCTCTCGTTCCCTGTCTCCTTCAGATGTTACAGGAGCAAAATGATTTCAGTTTATCCCAAACAACAGAAGCTTGGAATTAGGGATTTGCTTTTTTGTTTGCATTTGGGATTTTCTGAAAAAATCAGAAGGGCCACAGTGTATATGGAACAAAAACTTTACTCCTTTCTAGGATGAATTTGAGAATTCAAAATAGGAAGATTTAGGAGATTCATCTCTTCTTCCTCTATTCTCTCAGCTAAGGAGAGTGAAGGTAGTGAAGTTAACTTAGAGTAGAAAGCTATGGGTTCCTCAGTGTGGGTCTTTTTCACTGGTACCAGGGTATACACTGCACTACAAAGTTGGCAATTTTCCTGCCCCAGAATATCACATTGCACTACCCAGTATGCCCTTTTCCATTTGGTTTGCATATGTATGAGAGATTTGTTCATTCTTACCACTCCTCTCCTCCACATACACACCCAACCGCTCCTATCCAATGTCATCACTGCTATATTGGCCTGGTCCAGATGAGCCATATGTTTTTAATTAGCAATTGCAATATCCTCCCCCTTCAAATAGCACCTTCTGGATTGGCCAGTTTCTATTGTCAGTCACAATTCTAACTCAAAACTCAAAAAAAAGTCTTCCTAAAAGCTCTACTATCTGCCCTCCTATCTCCATTCTCAAGGAAATTCTTTAACTAAGTTCTTTAATTGTAATTCTAAAGGATCTGTTGGGAATATAGTACTGTGTCTTCGATATTTTTTTTCTCTTCTTCCAGGAAACTCCACTAGAAATGATGCTAACTATTTCTAAAGAAAGAAGACTTGAAATTAATATGGAAATTTTACAAGTGTAACTTTCTCCTTTATCTGCTTTCTCCAAAAAGAGACCAGACTAATTACACAGAAAAAAAGAAGCCATAATTACTCTTTGGTATTTGCACATTGCTTGGGAAGAAAAACCCAACCATTGAAATAAAATTACAACTTCATACAAACCAATCTGCATTTATGGCTTGTCATGGGAGCCTTGAGGATCAGGAACACAGCAAGAAGTAGAAAAAAGTACCCGGAAAGCACCCCCCCACACCGAAAACAGGACAGAACTTGCAAGATTGAGCTGTGAATGTGAAGACACCAGCAAGGAATCCTTCATCTGGGCTGAAAACCTGGGAACTGACTCAGTCTTTCAAGAAGCTAATTGACCTCAATTGCCAGCCTCAATTTTTCCATGTAAAGCCTCTTCTGAGCTGAGACAGGGGTGGGGGGCAAGGAGAAAGCAGAGGGACACATTTTTTCCATCTGTAACATGTCTCTGGCTCTGAACTTCTAGTTTTGCTCAGCACACCCACATTTGTTTGTCTTTTTGCACAAAGCAATCTATTTACAGTTCAAAAAACTTTAGAATGGTCCCCAAGCTTGCTTGCCGACTCAGCACATAGCTGAGCTCACTTGGTTCTCCTAAAGAAGAGAGTCTTGATAATAGAGCAAAGCAGAACCATGACTAGAAAAAAGGAGGTTTCTACTTGATCCAGTACTGTAGGGGACTGCATTTCTACCCACCCCCCTCATAGCAAGCAAGAAGGGCAGAATTGAAAGTCAAAGGCTCAACTTGACTCACTGGTCTGAGGTAATGTAAGTTTTTCTCAATCACAAAACCCATAATAGATAACAACAGATTAGAATCTCTAGATGTGGAAGAGACCTCAATGGCCATTTCATCAATCATCTTCATTTTATAATTAAAGAAACTGAGACCCAGGGAAATAACTTGCCAAAGTTAGGTTCTCTATTATTACAGAAGCAAAATGCATTCAGTTCAGTCCTATTAAAAACAGATGCTTCAATAACACCAGATCAGGAATGGAATGAAGGAAGTATCTGCATGAATATAATAATGAAAATGGGTAAAATTAGCACTAGAACTGGGGCTTTAGAGAAATCATCTGGTTCAGCCCCCTCATATTAGAGACAGTTAAGTGATGCAATATAGAGCACTGCATCTGGAGTCAGGGAGATAGAAGTTCACACCCAGCCTCAGACATTTAATGGTTGTATGACACTGAGCAAATCACCAAACTTCTCTACCTTAGTTTTCTCATCTATAAAATGGAGATAATAAAGTTCCTACATCCTATGGTTGCTGTGATGAATAAATGGGATATGTTGAATGCCCTTAACCCAATACTTGGCCCAGAGTAGGTACTTAAAGAACTGTTTCCTTCTCATATTCCAGTCGGGGAAACTGAGACTCAGAGGAATTGACTAGATCCGAGGTGCAATTCCTGGACAAGTGTTCCTCTATCATGTGCCCATCTCCCCAGATAATCTTGGAAATCATTTTTTATGCTATTCATGCCAAATCAACAGAAAATGTTTTTTTTTTCCTTCCCCTAAATTCAGTCTCATGCTAGATAAATTTGATCCATAAGGGTGAGAAAAGGGGAAAGGTAAGAAGCAATGGCAGAACCAGTTATTTTTGCACCTGAGGCTGGGAGTTTGAAGCAACTATTTGCTGAGGATGAGGAGAATTTGTGAAACTAGTACAGCTACTTCTGGAGAGACCCCTGGTAATGAGGAGGAGGGGTAATTCATGATGTGTAGCTGTTTAACTAATTATTCCTGCTAATCAGGTGCTAAGTTCAATTGTTCTACACCACCAAAGGACTAAAGTATTTTCAGCAGCTTTCTATTTTTCTTCTAAATTTCATCACACCAGAACAAAGTGCTGGCAGTAGGAGGGAACTGTAGTTTCAATACTTGGGAAAAGCACGACACTAAGAGGACTTTGTATATACATACATAAATATATACATACATACATACAAATGTATATAATGTCTTGAAATTCTTAAAGATCCATGAGACCTATCAATTTGAGGGAAAAGCAAGACCTCCAAGAAAGTACTGAATGAGGAGTCAGAGAATCTGGATTCAAATCCTATCATTCTTCCTAAATGGCTATGTGATTTATGTTTAATGAGTCTGAGTTTCACCATCTTTAAAATTAAACTTTTTTACTGGATAATTTGAAGATTTCTGCTACTTATAAAAATATGATCCAAAATGTCCCTAAAATAGGGACTGTGATGGGAAATGGAAAACCCTCTTATCCAGGAAGGAAAATGGAATATACTAAGGAAGTCTGATTTAGCAGGAAAATCTGAAAAAATTCTGTCAACTGACTGAAATGCACCTTTAAGGAAAGGATAATTTTGATGGGGTGATATGATGAGAAATAGTTCACAAAGAACTGACTCCAGGAATCCTTGTTTTAGAAAGCTATAAAATAACCAAAACAGATATGAAAAAAATCAAAATTGTTTAAGTTTTCATGTGCTTTGCTTATATGGGAAGTTATGTTTGTGTGATAAAATACTTTAGGATAGAAAGAGGAAAACGTGGGTGGCCTTGTAAAAAAGAAACAGAGACTTAGAATGCACTTCCATTTCATGAAAAGCCTGGCTTAGTCATTAAGAAAAAGTTAGGGGAGTAACTGTCAATAACATATTTTGTCTGGAGGAGCAGAGTCTAGTTCGGTCAAGCAGTTAGACTAACTCTGAGAGAATTAAATAAAAACTCCTTTCTATGATTAAAAAACAAATGATTTGTTAATACATATAAATAAGAATACAATTTAGTGTCTCAGGTAACTGATACTAGAACCCGGGGCTCACAATACCTCCCTTGGTCAGTAGGTGCCACCATTGAACACATGATGACTAGAAACTGAAAATTTCTTCAATTTGAGATTTGGGGTCCAAATAAAGAAGTAGATAATCAAATGTTCATATTTATTTATTCATTAAGTTAAATACTTTATGAAATGAGTTTGATTATAATAAGAGATACTTGAATCAAGAATCACTGGAAAGATCTTTGAATTATGTCTTAGGGCATGTAAAGGTTAAATAGTGATTATATAGGCACTATTTCCCAGGATTCTTATATTATCATCATTTGTTTATTTACTCTAGATATATTTCACATTTAACATGACTTAACGTCTGTTAATGGTAGAATTGTCATAGTTGTAAGTTAATGTAGCAGGAGTAAATTAAACCATTTGATTTTTTCTTAATATATTTAATATGTTCTTTGATGTCTTATCTCATTTTCCTGTTCTTCAAAATGATGTTCAACCAAATTATTTGTAAGGTCTCTTTTTAGTTCTTATCTTCTATATTCTATGATTTCAGACATTTCTGACATTCTAAGCCTCTGTGATTTATGTTTTAATGGCATTATGGGATTGGTAAGTGAACTCTAACTATACTGCTTAAATTCCCCTTTCTCTATCTACATCATGAGATATTTCTCTACCGTCAACCCTTTCTACTGAACAATTTTAAAAGATGAAAAAGATGAATAAACCTATTTCCTTTAAAAAAAATTGTAGAAAACTTAGCTTCTTACAGTTGCCTTCTTTCTTCTACTTAGCTATCAGCATGGGAAACTTCCCTAGACTTCCAAAGATAGCATTTTATCTCTCACTGTGCCACATGTGAGAATTCTACTTATCCATGACTCACATTTTGCCAAGAGTTTCTCTAGTGGCTATACCTTATCTCTTCCTGTATCTGTATCTGTCTCTGTCTCCCTCTCAGTTTTCAGGATGGAACTTTTTAACCCAGCATCTTTGCTTCAAAGATATATCTCAAGTGGTCTGAACTTATTCTCTCCAGAACCCATAAAGTTTTAGGGAAATCAATCTTGATAAACACCATTCATGCAGTGGTTTCCATAGCTGAGGTCTGATTCACCAGAGAGTAATGAAATTCAAATTTTACATGAAATTTTTCTACATGGATGACCTTTCAACAAAATGCCAAAGATTCAAAACTAATGTAGTATATACAAGACCTATGTTTATTGGTTCCCCAAATTCTCTCCCACCTTTCAGGACCAGTCCTAGCTAATCTAATTAAGCTTGCTCCCATATTCCCCCAGCAAACCTAGTTATAAGACAATATAGTTAAGCATAGGGGCAACTAACTGGTGCCACTGAAAGATTGTTGGAGTCACAAATAGGAAAATTTGATTTCAAATCCTTCCTCACACTAGATAAACACCAGCCATAAGATCATCCTCAATTATTGAAGGGCCTTGAAAGGGTCTATTTGTGAATATGGAGGGAAGACTTAGAAGGAGAATTGATCTTCATTTAATAACAAAATTTGATAAGAAGAAGATGCTGAGGGAGGAGAAAAATTCACTCTGGCATTCCCACATTTTCCTCTTTATATATTTCCTTCTTTTCACTGAGGAATGGTGTTATTGTTGACATGAACACATAAGGCCCAAAACTGTACAATTTGGCAGGCTCTGCCATCCAGTAGTAGGAATTACATTAAACTTTGAAGGCAAAGAAATAACATTTAGGGTAACATCTGCCCTATGAGTAAGCCCAGGGGTTTGGATCTTACCTTGACCCCAAATTGAATCCACAAATTAATCTCTCAGAGCCTTCCAAGAAGGCAATTAACCCTATAAGAAACATTTCATGTACTAATAAGAGGATAGAGAAACCCACTGAACCTTTCTTACTCCTCAGGGAAAATGCATTTTTTTCACTACTATAGCACTTTGGAGATAACTATCCTCTAATATAGTGTTCATACTCCTTTTATATACACTCTATTCTAATTTATATTATATTTTTATTTTTCTACATCTTATCTCCTCTATGAAATACCAGTGTGGTGTTATGAAAATACTGCTGGACATGTAATCAGGAGAAATCTGTATTCAAATATTTACTACAGCATTGACTATTTCTGCAGTATTTGGCAATTGTTTTTCTGGGCCCTTTGAATATTTGAGATATCTGCCTCATGGGATTATATATGAGGAAAGAACTCTAGAAATAAGAGCATGATGATGATGATGATGATGATGATGATGATGATGATGTTACTGGAAGAGGCAAGACAGAAACTAGTTTATTTATCATTTTAGCACCTCCCAACACCTAGCACAATGAATAAACAATAACAGCATTTATACAGTGATTTAGGCATTATATAACTATTATCTCATTTGATAAGCACCTAATAACTATTTGATAAATGAATAAGTGAATGAATAAAAATGAATGAATGGATGAATAAACAAATGAACTCAGAACTGTGACCATCATGATGAGAGTGATGAGAAATTTCAGGCAAGACAGAAAGGTAAGGCAGCAAATGGAAGGCCAGGATCTCCAGCAGGAGAGATATTTTGGGGAAAGGCAGGGTCTTGAAATCATCCCTCATCACACAGCAAATGTGCAAATCACTTGTTCTGCCTTTATATGATCAACTCAGCCATCACCCCTCTGCATCTTAATAAACACATGACCCATACCAGAAGACTAATAATTAACATCTGGCAAACCCTTGACTTCAGATGAGCAAATTATATGTATTCAAACAGAGAGGGGGAAAATAGAAAAAAATAATTATAGAACAGCCCTTCTGTGTGCAGAAAGAGAATCTCTCATCAAATGATCTTTAGGCACTGACAAAGCCTCTGGACAGTAAAGCAAAGATCTGTTGAGATCTTACTATACTCTAAACAACTTTCCCTCACTAATGGTACTTCTTAAAGCACCATTAATGCATCTTTGAACCCACAGCTCCTTCATCCCGGCTTTGACAAACACCCTGTAAGCTGAAGAGGCTATATAGTCCAGTGGCTCCAGTTCTGGAACTGGCATCAGAAAGATCTGAGTTCAAATGCCTCTCAGATACTTACTAGTTGTGTGATGTGCCAGTACAATGGAAAGAGCACTTTACAGCCTACCTCTATCATTTTCTACCTTTGTACTATTAGACAAATAATTTTATTTCTGTGAACCTCAGTTGGGCCCCTTATAAATGAGGTTGTTGGACTAGAATTTTCTCTAAGGCACCTTCCAGTCCTAAATCTATGATCCTGTGACCCTCTCTAAGTCTCAGGTCAATTTCCCCATGTGAAGAATAAGAATAATATCAGCACCATGCTCACAGAATTGTAGTAAGGATCGAATGAAATAATGTATGTAAAGGTTTTTATGTAAAACTTCTATAATTCTCTATAGTTCTGTGATACCATTCATAAATAATGTTAGATATTATTCATATATATGTTTTAGGGAAAAATAAGAAGAAAAAAGACAGGAAGGAAAGATATTATATAATGTAATGCACATATAAAGTTATATAATTCATATATATGTGGAGAAAAAAGAAAGAAGCAAAAAAGGAAGGACATTATATAATATCATTCATAAATAATCATGATAGGATTATATATGAATGATATTATAAAATGTGTATTATATATTATGCATTATATATGATAATGATTTTATATAATGTATATATGGAGAAAAAGAAAGAGGAAGAAGGAAAGGAAGGAAAGAAGGAAGGAAGGAAGGAAGGAAGGAAGGAAGGAAGGAAGGAAGGAAGGAAGGAAGGAAGGAAGGAAGGAAGGAAGGAAGATAAAAGCATAGTATGATGAGTGGTTAGAGGGCCAGCCTTGCAGTATTGCTTAGAATCACATCTTGCCTTTGACACATCCTAGCTGTGTCAATCAATCTCTAAAGCTGTAAATTACAAATAAATTACCAATCCATCACAGGGAAAGATGTTTGCAAATCAGGATTCCCACATACTAATTAAAACAAATATTAAAACAAAAAATACACATACACACAAAAGAATTTTACTTCTTTGGAATTCTCACATTTAAAAGATGGGAAATAACATCATCATTTTTTAGATTATTTTTGTTTTGTTTTGTTTTGTTTTAACAAAAAGCAATCTCCTTTAGACTGAGTATTACCACTCTCCCATCAGGGCCAGACTTGTTCCATTTCCTTCCAGAGTCAGGCACTCCCAAGGTAAGAGCACTACCTCTCCCAGAACAGGATCTGCCATCCATTATAAGCATCCGAACATGTCACAAAATGGAAAGCACATTCTCAGTGCCAATTCAGTCATCTAATTGACAGATGTGAACTGATGACAATATAGCTCATATGGGACATTGCCTGGTCAATGATTACTTCAAAGGTGTGTATCATTGTCTCAGAGATTACTCTTAGTTACTTAGAAATTCAGAAAAAAAGGATGTGTGCATATGCAGAAGACAAAATTCAAAATAAAACATTTGGAGCTCTTTAATATCAAAAGTTGGGGGGGAAGGAAAAGAGAGAAAGGAAAACAGCTTCTTCTGGATCTAGCACCAAGAAAAACTTCTTTTCCCTATAATATTCCTTCTCATTTTGCAAAGGGGATGCAGATTTCTGTTTACATGGCAAGCATGGGCCAAACACTCTGATTTGGAAATCCTGATATATGTATATGGCATTATATGGAGCTTTGAAAAAGGCAGCATTCAGAATAGCAGAGACGCAAATTCAATTCCCTTTCATAAGCATGTATTAGGCACAAGGTACTGTGTTAGAAGCTAGGAACATCCCTCCAAAGAACTTTTCACTCTATAGAGTAACATAAATAAAAGATGCAAATTAATTTGAAGATAGAGATCATTAACATCAGGAAGATAAGGAAAGATTTCACATAGAAGGTTCCTACTCAGTAGAACCCTAAAGGAAGCTAAGGATTCTAAGACTCAGAGGTCAGAGGGTACATGTTATGCAAATACATAGCAGCACAAGGTGGGATAAACACCAGATATCTGAGTATAGATGACTGTATATAAACCATTTAGGCAACAAATTGTCCATGAAATAGCACAAAGTGAAAATAGTCAGCTAAAGTCATATCTGAAATGATGCAATGGCAAATTCCAAATTTAGCAGTCTTTATTCTAGAAATAACAAAAGCCTCTGAATAGATCAAGAAAGGAAGAACCTGGTCAGTACTATGCATTACCAAGATTATTTTGACAACCATATGGAGGATGGAACAGAGAGCTGAGGAACTAGAATCAAGAATATCAGTGAGGAGGCTGCCATAATAGTTCAGAGTAGAGTTAGAGAGGGTAGCATAGAAATGGAGAGACAGAGACAGAGACATGAAATGTGGGGAAGGCTCAACTGACAGGATTTGGCAATTAATTGGAGCCAGTGAGTGAAAGAGAAGTATACTGAGGTTGCAAACCTTGGTGACTAAAAGGAAGTTGATTCCCCCAATAGAAAGAGGAAAATTTGGAGAAGGAGAAATTCTGTGGAGAGACAATGTGGAAAACAAGTTCTGTTTTATACATATTAAATTTCAGCTACTTAAGGGATATTTAGGTGGAGATGTCCAGCAGGCAGTTAAGGTATGCAGAAAGATTAGGGTTAAATATATAGACATGGGAATCATCTGTCTAGAGAAGATATTTGAACTTAGGGGAGCTGATGAGTTCACTGAAAGAGAGGGTATAAAAAGAGAAAAGCACCCAGGACAGAACCCTAGAGGATACCCATATGTAGGGAAGTGGGGAGGGGGGGGGCATGGATGATGATCCTGCAAAGAATCTTGGGAAAGAATAGAGAGTAATGCCACGAAAGCAGAAGGAGGAGACAATATTCAGGAGGAGGGGGTAATCATCAACCAACTGGAGTAAAGAAGAAGGAGAGGGGGAGGAAGAAGAGGGAGGGGCAGGGAAGGAGAGAAGATAAAAGGGTGAAGGAGAAGGCAAAGCAGATAATTGTCTGTTCCTCATCACCATAAACCTCTCTCCAAAAACCTGACTATTCAAGAAGGATAGGGAGAAGCAGATTGCTGGAGTAGGAGGAAGGAAAAAAATGAGATAAGAAATGTAGATGAACTTTGGCAAAAGCATAAACAGCTCTATAAGGCACTATTATAAACACTGAGAGTCAATATGGAGTAATAAATAAGGGATTCTCTCTAAAGTAAGAAAAATCTGTATTCAGGTCTTGTCTCTGGCCCTACTAGCTCTTAGACAAGTGGCTTAACCTTTCCCTAGCAAATAAGACTAAGTTACAAATGGGTTACTGATGTGCATCAATGAAAAGAATTTACACCTAAGGGAGTGCCTCAAACCAATGATATCACAGATAGAGACCCCCTTCCTTCTACCTTCAAATTGTCACTATTAGAGGTTTCCTTGCTCCTTCATGATTAACCAGTGCCACCATGCTCTAGAAGGACAATAAATGAAGCCTCCTGGTCATGTGCCAACTCTTCAATAGGACTGTTATTAGTCCATGAAAAAATTATCAATGAATGACTGTTTCATCATGCCACAATCCCTTCCGCCCCACCCCTCCCTCAGAGGGAGTAGAAGAGCAGCCCTAAGGTCCCTTCACAGAACTGGCAGCACCAGGAAGGATGGAGAAGGAACAGCTGGGGTGGGGTGGGGTGGGGTGGTGGGAACTGATGGAGAGAAGGGACCAATAAAAGACAGAATCAGTGAAGCTTGTACAAGTCCAAACCAAGGGAGGGGTCACGGTGAGAGTCCACAAGTATCTGAAGGGTGAGTTATAGGGATGGGAATTTCACAAGGCCAAAGGACTTCAAGGGAGAGGTAGCCATTCAAAGCAAGGAGATGAAAATAAGAGAAGGAAGATTTAGATTTGATACCAAGAAAAAACTCTGGGCAGTGACAACTGCTGTACCATGAATAGCTTCTGTTGGATGACCAGAAACCCCACCCACTTGGAGAAATTTAAAACTTAAGCAAAGAAATAAAAATATTATAGAGCACTTTTCCACTGTGACTGGTAGAGGGCCTAGATAATTTTTTTTTTGATTTCCTGCCTAAGTTGTTTGGGGAAACATGGAAAAATCTTCTTTGCCAATATCACTGATTCAGTGGAAGATTTACTGTTTGTGAAAGCCCACTCCCCTCCACCCACTCACTCCCAGATTCAAGTATTCTTCAAGGGAGATAGTGCAAAAAGGAGTCACATGGCTTTGTCCTGGCAATGAAATTAGGACAATATGACCTCAATTTCCAAATATTGGGGTCATGTTTCATTTTTGCATACACTCTCTCCCCATTAAAATATTGAATACTTTTTTTCCCCCAACAGCCAAAGACTAAATCTTACTTTCCATTCTTTCATTGGCCAAAAAGGAGGCCAAAAAGAAGAAAAAAAGGCTGTTATGGAATAACTCTGAAAACATCTGGCAGAGGGTCCCAAGTGAGTAAAAAAGAAAAAAAATCACTTGAATACACCTTTCTCCATTTTCTCTGGGTTTCAAACCTTAAGCCATCAACTCCAGCAATGAATTACTGCATTATCACCTCCAAAACCAGAAGCAAGCCCTTTTGATGGAACCAGATAAGCTTAACCAATAACAATGCAAAAGTTTCTGAAAAGTCTTTTGTTTAAAAGCTAAATAATGAGTGAACTCTACCAAATAGAATAAAATCATCTATTCCCTCTTACCCCCATTTCTTTTCCAAAGATGATAGTTTTTTTCACCCTTAAAAGCACAAGCAACAGAATTCAGGCAGAGTATAAGTGGCAAAGTCACTCGTTTCTTCTGTCTTAAATTTTAAACTTGAGGTTTCCCCCATTCCCTTTTGAACCATTTAGAAATAAAGATCACTATTTCAATATTTCTTACTTACCTAAGTTCTCAGTTGACAATGCATAGCAACTGTTACGGACTGATCAAGCTGCCTAATTCAGGATCACAGGCAGGTAAATCATGACATCTCTCATTCCCCATCTTCTTCTGACCTTTCTTCCCTTACTATCTCAATAGAAATTTAGAACCAAAGTTTTCTAGGATGTCAGCAGTGGATAGATCAAAGAGTTTAGAAAATAAGGAGGGCTTTATAAAATCATAGATTGAGAGCAGCAAGGAACTTTAGAGAATGTCTAATACAAACTCTTCATTTTGAAGAAGAAACTAAGGTCCAGATTAACAAAGAATTCACCCAATATCATACATTAGTAGTCCAAGAGCTGGGATTTGAATCCAAATTCTCAAACTTCAGATCCCAAGTTCCTTCAACTTTATCCCACCCCATCCAGTCCAAACATTTTATTTCACAAAGAGGGAAACAGAGGGAAGTGATCTGATTTGATCAAGGTCCCACTGGGAGCATAGTAATAGTAATTATTTAAACCTAAATTTCCTGGCTTCCATCCTAATCCAGTAATTTTTCTACTCTCCTCCAAGCAATAGAGCTGGTACTGCTTCCTTTCTTCAGACAACTAAAAGCAAAATATACCAGGACAGAGAATAATTTCATTTATTTAAAAAAAAAAAAGGATGATTAACAAACTTTCATTTATAAAAATGGGGCTGGGAGGCTGGTGAATAGTAACATGAAGAAGAGATGCTGTCCTTTTACATCTACTTTAGTTGTTGATGGTATTCAGTCTTGTCTGACTCTGATTCCATGGACCATATTTACAATTGTTAACAACATAAAAAAAAGTGACCCCTTCCATATCTATTCCTACTAACCAGACAACCTTTTCTCAGATAAATCACTAGAGTATGTTAAAAAGCAAAGTATTCAGAGAAAGGAAGATAGACTTTTTGCCATAGATTCGTGTGACCTGGGCCAAATCACTTCCTCTCCCTGGACCTCAGTCCCCTTCTGTAAAGTAAGGATGAGATCCCATCCAGCTATAGTATTCTGTGATTCTACAATTCTGCTCCTCTCCCACAATTAATCAATTAGACTTCCAGGACTTTTCACTTCTTTTCTTTGGAAAAGCATAATTCTTCCTTATTAGAAGGTGTTGCACTTTGGGGAGTTATGAGTATAATGATCCTGAACTGATCCAGGGTCTATTAAATCCTGAGTCTCTTGAGTCTTAATAAGTCAGACAGTTTACAAGGTAAAAGTTTGCAACTTTTCTAAGCTAAGCAGAAGTCAAGTCATTTTGTATACTCAGTTGGGAAACATGGAGTTTTAATATGACAGGGGCTAACCCCATCACTCAAGCCTCTCTCTCCTCCCATTAGACATCTCTCTTACTAGGGTTCCAGGGTGGTTGCTCCAAATATTTTAGAATAGTTTCTATAACTGACCACAAGCCTGGCCTCAGGTTCTGTGCACGCAGTCCTGGAAGGAAAAGACAAGCAGAAAGTTGTGTGCCTCAAAGCCTGGGGAATGAGGGCTGGGGGGGTACGGGGAGTTAGAAGGGGAGCAATTTCTGGCTCTTCTCCGGTTCCCTGCATTTCCAATGCAAAAGCCTTGAAAAGATCTGAATTAAAATCCAAGTTCTTATCTCCTTACTCTCTCCAATCAGTGAAAGAAGACAGTCCCAAGAGAAAGAGAAAGTACGAATTCTGGGAACAACTTTTACACGCCTTGCCTTTCCTTTCCAGATTTGCAGTCTAGCTCGGATTTTGGGGGCTGGGGCGGATATGTAATCTAGTACTGAGAAGATGGAGCTATAGGGGGCGACGGTTCCCAGTTTTAATAAAGAAAAGTTTGGGGCTTTGCCTGTGTGGGCTAGATCTGAGTGCCTTTGATCTGTGTGAGTGGGGGAACATAGCTTTCTGTACAAAAGTTAGCCCTCCTCATGGAAGATCCTGCCCTGTTTGCATACAACTCCCCATCCGGCTACGATTCTGGTGCCCTTCCTCAGTTTGGGAAGATGGAGGGAGGAGAAGCAAGGGGGCATTGTGTTTTAACGTTTCTTCCCTTTTACGGGGCCCCCAGACAAATGGCATTCAGAAGACTTAAGCAGCTCAAACTTTCTTCCTCCCCGACCCCGGAATGAACAGACTCTGGAAAAGCCCAACTCTGCAACTCCGACCCGCCCCGTCCAGATGCCTCTGGGCTCTCCTGCAGTTGGCCCCAGAGGCAGTCAGAAGAATGACACCAGTGCGCACTGCTCGCCCCAGTTGGGACCCCGGCAGGGGCAGAGAAAGAGGACAGCCTGCGAGCCTCGGGCCAGGCTTACCTGCGTGGCTCGGCCAGAGGGCGGAGAGGAGGAAGGTGGCGACCAGGAGCGGGGAGTCGCATATCCAGCTTCGCCGTTTCCACCGTGTGTGCGCGTCCATGCTCACGTTCACCGGGGGCCGCGGGGCAGTTTTGTGGAGGGGGCACTTGGCCAAAGGACTAGGCGCCCAAAGCACCAAAGAGATCCTGGGAAGTGAAAACTTTTAGGGAGCCATGAGGAGGTCCACTTCTCTCGATCTCTCTCTGGTCTCTCTTATTAAGAAAAAAAAATGAATTGTGATGTTTTAGGGGGCAGGGCGGGGATTCGACTTGTTGAAGTGTGGGAATTGCCGGGTCTGAACGGTGTTAGGAGTCCCCCCACCCGGATCCTTCTCTGACCCCCTGCCCTTTTTCCTTCTCGTCTCCTCTCTTCTCTTCCCTCTTCTCCTCCTCCTCCACCTCTCCTCCTCCTCCTCTCGACCTGCTCCTTCTGGGGATCTCGTCTCAAGTGATGTCCCCTGCCAGAGGAACAGAGGAGTGAAAACTTTTTCTATCCCCCCCCTCCCTTCTCCCTCCCTCCCTCTCTTTTCTTGAAGGCAGAGAAAGGCTGGGGCTGTCCATCCAGGCAGCCAGC
This sequence comes from Macrotis lagotis, assembly GCF_037893015.1. Classification (NCBI taxonomy): domain Eukaryota; kingdom Metazoa; phylum Chordata; class Mammalia; order Peramelemorphia; family Peramelidae; genus Macrotis; species Macrotis lagotis. Next base: position 284,200,757 of record NC_133658.1, read on the forward strand.
AGCAAATCAGAATCTGACGCTGGGATCTCGGAGCTCGGCCCCCCGGTCTCCCACTGGATAACCGGGCTGGTCGGGGGTGGGGAGTGTCGGGGAAGGGAAGGGGGGGAGTAGAGAGCGAACGTGTGGTGTGTGGCAAGCCTGTTCTTTCCCCTGCAGCAAGTTCCCCCAACCACGCCAAGGAAGCCGCAGTAGGGCAGGACCAGCGGCAAGTTTGAACCAAGGAAAAGTCCACTTTCTTCAGGTGGCCTCCTCCTTGAACTCGGGCTGGGCTAACCCAGGTGTCCACACCTGGGGGAGACCCTCAGGGATGGATCCCAGATCTCAAAACAAGGGGCTGGGCCGGCTTCAGTATACCCAGGGTGGAAAAGGCCTTGTTCTTTGACAAATAGAACAAGCCTTGATTAGACGTGTACTGTGTTCAAGAACTACGCACAAGGTGCAGATTGAATAAAAAGTCTCAATGGGATAGGCCCGGGCGTTTGTGGACAGATAGAGGGGCACAAAATCTCTGGGCAAGAACATCTGAGAGTCTTGAGTCACGTGCATAATCGAAGGATGGAAGCCAGAACATTCCCTTTTCCAGAAGGGCCAAAGTTAAAAGTCACTCCTTTTTCCTGTCTCCTCCCCAAAACCTCCAGGAAAAGAAATAATATAAAAACTCTGAGTTATGCTTCTCATATGGATTGAAATCTATCAATTCTTAGGTTGTGCTGACTTTTCTGTGACAAATAACCCAGCAAGAGAACTCTCAGTGAACTTTGCAAGGCCTGTAGGATATGACTGGTTCCCATATTACAATTTGAGTGTGTCATTAAATGCAACAATGGACTGATTTTTCCCATCTCTAAGGCATTTTCTTTTTCATTTTAAAGAACCTCCTTTTGAAGCTGGGTACCAGGAAAAGGGATTTCCTTCTCCAGAGGAAAGATGGCTAGAATTTGTCTTTTATTGTTTTCTCTATACTAACTTTATTAAAACCCTCTGTTTCAGCATCACCACACCAGCACTGGATTCCTCTTCAGTCTGTATGCAAAGACTAAAGAAAATTCCTTCAGGCTACAATCCAAATCTTCTTTGATTTCATAACTTACAACCTTTTCTCAAAGCACCAACTGCCCACCTTCCTATTATCTAGCTTTCACTTAGCTGCCAGTCTAACTTTCCAGCTATTTTATATACATATATATTAATAGAAGTGAATTTAAATTTATATTTGAAAAGACAATCCATCCTTTTTAAGTGAATGAGATTCCACTGTAAATTTCAAAGTCAAGTTGCACCCTCCCCAACCCCAGCTCTCAATCAAAAACTGATATTTTCCAAATTAATTTTACTTCTCTTTCATTCTAAATATAGAAAGTAAAGGGGAAAGGGTAAGAAAAGGGGAAAACACTGGACCTTAAAATCAAACAGAGCTTTGATATCAATTCCACAATATAAATCCTAAAATTCTACATTCTAGACAAGACACTACTAAAACACATTTTCTCCTCAAACTCAATAACCCACTGTGAATTCACTCAAACCAATTTCCAAGTCTGGAACAAACACTCTCCTTATTTCTGTCTTTCAGAATCGTTGTCTTCCTTCAAGGTTTAATTATGGTGTGACAGTCTTCTCCATGATGTCTATCATAACTTTCCCCCCTTCCTTCACTTTTCTGTTGTTAGTGTTCTCCACATCAATTTTCCTTTCCCTGTACTATTGTGGGAGTATTTTTCTTTCAAGTAGAATGTGAACTCCTTGTGAGCAAGAATTGGTTCTTTTTATATGACTTTGTATTCTCCATAGACCTTGAATTGTATTGATCTGAAGTCAGAGATTTGGAATAATTATAATTCTTCATTCCCATGTCCTTATTTTAATAAAGGACAGCCCTTTGACAGGCTGGATCAACCTGTCCCTAGAGACCACACATAGTGACTCTACACGTCTTTGCTCTCCATTACCAAATAATTCCCTCTAGATACATGTCTTCCCAATGGGTAGTGCTGACATGGGTCAGTGACACAGTTATCAGAAGATAATGTGAATTTTCCGGCTTCAGGTTGGGGAATTTTTTTCCCCTTTCCCCTGGACACATGGACTATTTTTCCAACAAGCACATTTAGGTATTTATGTCTGTCATTTATCCCTTTGGGGACCTTTAACTCAGATGTAGCATCTGGTTTTTGACAGAGTTACCCTAGTGTTAAGACAGCTGGACCAACCAAGAGCTCAAGGTCAAGTGACTTCCCTAAGGTCAAACCATGAGTCAACTGCTCAGCAGAGATTACAGGATAAGACATTTATGGTTAATGGGTTGTTCACTAATAATTCCAAGGTAATGAAATATACTCTCTTGCTTTGAGAACAGTGGACAGAGTACTTCAATTTCCCCATCTATAAAATAAGAGAGCTGGACCGGGTGATCTCCAAAGTCCTTCCCAATCTCAGTGTATATCAATCAAAGTATTTCTTGAACACTTACTGTAACTGCAACTTAAGAGGAAAGAGCTTGTGTCATTCATTTTTGTAACCCTAGCACCTAATTCAGCCTCTTACACATAGAAGGCTCCATAAATGCTTATTGAATATGCTGTTGAATGCATTAAAGCAGGATATTATTTGATCTCTGGAATAAATAAATATTGAGATCTTGGGTCACAGCTATCCCCCCCCCCCGCCTGACTTCTGTCTCACCTAGTCCCTTCCCCTGACCCCTATGTTTTGCTTCTCATCGGACAACAGCTCTTTGTTTTGGAAGTGTATTCCCTCCTCCTCCTCCCACATAACCCTCCAGTTCCAAACCCTCATTAATGCCAGAGTAATCTTTTAACAATAATTTGGAAATTCTACCATTATAATGACCCTAGCAAAACAACATCGACAGAAAAACCCCAAAACACACAACTGTTTTTCTTAGCTTTCTACAGAGCTTATCAAATGTCATGGATATGAGGTGTGAAAGAAAGGGAGCAATAAGCAACAGGCCAAGGGCTTCCGCTAAAAAGCACCAGGCTTCCCCCTGCATTCCTAGACCTTGGGGCACTTGGGACAGATTCAGAAAAAAAGGAAGAATTGGGACATCCTTTCACTGAACAATAGAAGCCCTTATCAAATTAAACCCCCTTGTGCCAAAGCTTATTGGCACCATTTGTGAGGAAGCTATGGGGCCAAGTATCTCAAAAAGACATCCTTTAGAAGTAGATATTACTAGAGCATTGATTGCCTCTGCACCCCCCCCCCCCAAAAAAAAAGGAACTCCTGGCAATTTTGAGCAATTGTTTGTGGTTGAAATTATCATTGATAGAGCACTGTCCTCTAGAGGTTGAGGTCATGGGTTGATTCCATTCTGGTCTGATTAACTTTATCTATTTCCCCCAGCTACAGGAAAACCATTTAGCTCATTAACTTGTATAGGTAGTCAAAAAAAGGGGAAGAAATGTTATATTTAACTTAAAAGAAAAAGAATGCCAGAAAGGATATGATCATGGTTATGTCATGATCCTTCTATAATCATAATCCTAAACTTAATAGGCATCCTTTTGAGCTACATTTGAAATCACCACTACTATTTACTTAGATCTGTGACTTTGGGGCAGGGGGCTAGGATCAGAAGAAAATATTGGTGGCAGAAAAGAAACTTTATTAATTGGCATCCGCACATAGCTCACACTCATAAGATCCTTCTCTGTATTGACTCTAAGATTCTCTGATGTATACAACTCTTCAACATCAAATCACAAGTTTGCCTAGAGAAGAGGAAAGAATTAAACTTTAATTCCAGTTACTGAGTGAACTGAAATTGATGCAAACAGTAAAGTGATGACTTTTTCAGTTTAACCTGAAGTATGTTGCATCTTGGGTTTCCTTTGGCTTCTTTTATTTTTTAATAAATCACAATCTTATTTTAAGGAAATTATGCCTAAGTGATAAAATACCCACATTTGCTATCTCCCCTATTCTTTCACACTCATCGTTTCTGATGGGACTTTGTTCAGGGCCTATTTTTTCTGAAAGATTTTTAAGCTGGGTTCACATGGCGCCAGAACTACCAGTCTAATTAATCAATCCAGGAAAAACAAGATCAGTCAAGCCAGTTGTTCTGACGTCACTTAGATATGTCCTAGAAGTCAAATAGGAGGCTCCAGTTTCTTTTCATCATTAGGAAAAGAGGGAACTCAAAGAGGAGCCGAAAACCCTCCCATGCAGCTGAGTGAGGGGACAGAGATATAAATCATAAAGGCTGTAGCAGCTCTAACCTAAACAGGGTCTGACATCTCAAAAGATTCCCTTGATGGAAAAAACAGACTGAACTATTCTCTCAATACATTGAGCTCTTTTCCATCCTGCTGAGCCAAAACTCAGTGGGAAATTGTTCCATTTTTACGTCATGCATATAGGCAAAAGCACATTGAAACTGATTGTTGCTGCCTGAGGCCAAAAAACCTCATCATCATCAAAAAGTGAAATTCTTAGGCAAACTGGGCACCAGGTAGACCAAGCAGATGGTGGAGAGATTGAATTGAACAGCAATGGCAATTAGTTCAATAAGACCAGTTTGAGTTTATAGAAATAGGCTATCTTCCTGACTGTGATTCACTTGGCATAATATGTTGAAGAAAAATGCATCATGCTGACTAAAGTATAAGCTCCATAAGATCAGAAACTATATTTTATTTCAACTTTGTGTCACTTCCCTAGTATGAAGTTGATAATAGCTCAGAACCTCCAGATAGTCACTAAACAATAATGGTTGTCAAATGATAATAATCAAATGGGCTAACATAAGCAAAGAGTTTTGCAGGACTTTAAAAAAATGCTATAAAATGCTAGAAATGATGATGATAAGTGATCTAAGGGAAAAATAATGCAATTGAGAAATACTACAATTCCATTAAGATATTACAGACCAATTTGTTTTCCCAACAGGGAAACAGTCACCTGCAGAAGTTTCCTTTCTGTTTTTTAGTATAAAACTTATTAAAAAAATTTCCACATAAATTTTTTTCATTTGGTATTCATAATGATCTTATGACTCCCCTAGGCTCTTGACAAAGAATAGGGGATAGAACCGCAGGGCTCAGGACATCTATGGTCAAGGCCAAGGATACAATAGCATAATCATAGTTTGAAAGCCAAACAGATTTCTGAGTACAAGAAAGAAGGTAGCATATTATAATAGATAGAATACTGGATTTGGAGTCAGCAGATTCAAGTGGATTCTCTGATACAAGTTGAATGATCACAGGAATATCCTCTAACTTCAATAAGGCTCAGTTTCTTATATATAGCATGGAGATAATAAAACTGTTTTTCTCCTCAAAGTAATGAGGAACAAATGAAAGTCTCTTGTGAAGCTTAGAGCATTCTATGAATGGTATTTTTATTTTCAAATATATTTATATTTACTTTGTTAAATTTTTCCTGATTACATTAAAATTTTTTAACAATAACTTTTTAAAAATTTTGAATTCCAAATTTTCTGCCTCTCTTCCACCCCTTGAGAAGGAAAGAAATGTGATAGTAATTATGCATGTGAAGTCATGCAAATCATATTGTCATATTATCCATGGTACAAAAGATAACACACACACACAAATAAAGTGAAGAACTATGCCTTGATTTGCACTCAGAGTTCATTAGTTCTCTCGGATTTTCAACATGAGTCCTTTGGAATTCATTTACTTTACTTTTAAATTTATTTATTTATCTATCTATTTATCTATTTATTTATTCATTCACTTATTTATTTGTTTCTTTGTTTATTTATTTATTTATTTATTTTGAATTTTAGAATTTTTCACCTAATCTCGCTTCCCTCCCCCATGTCCCACAGAAGGCAGTCTCTTAGTCTTTACCTTGTTTCCATGGTATACATTCATCTAAGTCGAATGTGATGAGAGAGAAATCATATTTTGGAGGGGGCGCGGTTTGCAAGGCAATGGGGTTAAGTGGCTTGCCCAAGGCCACACAGCTAGGTAATTAGTAAGAGTCTGAGGCCAGATTTGAGCTCAGGTACTCCTGATTCCAGGGCTGGTGCTCTATCCACTGCACCACCTAGCTGCCCCAGAAATCATATGCTTAAGGAAGAAAAAATAATGTATAAGAGATAGCAAAATTATATGATAAGGTAACGACTTTTTTTTATTGTTTTTGCAAGGCAAACAGGGTTAAGTGTCTTGCCCAAGGCCACACAGCTAGGTAATTATTAAGTGTCTGAGACCGGAATTGATCCCAGGTACTCCTGACTCCAGGGCTGGTGCTTTATCCACTACGCCACCTAGCTGCCGCTACGATATTTTTTTTTAAATAAAGGTAATAATCTTTGGTCTTTGTCCAAACTCCACAATTCTTTCTCTGGATACAGATGGTATTCTCCATCAAAGATACACCAAAATTGAGTCTGATTGTTGCAGTGATGGAATGAGCAAGTCCACTGAGGCTGACTATCACCCCCATGTTGCTGTTACGGTGTACAATGTTCTTCTGGTTCTGTTCATCTTGCTCAGCATCAGTTCAAGCAAATCTTTCCAGGATTCCCATGAATTCCCATCCCTCCTGGTTTCTATTAGAACAATAGTGTTCTATCACATACATATGCTACAGTTTATTAAGCCATTCCCCAACTGATGGACATTCACTCAATATAGACCCAGTAGTGGTATTGCTGGATCAAAGGCTATCAAATTTTTGTTTACCTTTGAGCATAATTCCAAAGTGCTCTCCGGAAAGGTTCGATGAGTTCTCAGCTCCACCAGCAATATATTAGTGTCCCAGATTTCCTGCATCCCTTCCAACATTGATCATTACCCTTTCTGGTCATATTGATCAATCTGAGAGATGTGAGTTGGTACCTCAGAGATACTTTAATTTGCATTTCTCTAATAAATAGTGATTTAGAGCAATGTTTTATATAACTATGAATCACTTTGATTTCCTCATCTGTAAATTGCCTTCACATATCCTTTGACCTTTTGTCAATTGGGGAATGACTTGTTTTTTTGAAAATCTGACTCACTTCTCTGTATATTTTAGAAATGAGTCCTTTGTCATGAATACTTGTAAAAATTGTTTCCCAATTTACTACATTTCTTTTGATCTTGGTTACAGTTTTGTCTGTGCAAAAGCCTTTTAATTTAATGTAATTGAAATTATCTAGTTTGTTTTTAATGATATTCTCCATCACTTCCTTGGTCATAAACTGCTTCCCTTTCTGAAAGGTAAACTATTCCTTGATCAACTAGTTTGCTTATAATATTTTTTTTAATGTATAAATCCAGTATCCATTTTGATCCTGTCTTGGAATAGGGTGTGAGGTGTTGGTCTAATCCAAGTTTCTTCCACACTAATTTCCAATTTTCCCAATATTTTTTATCAAAGAGAGAGTTTTTGTTCCAATAGCTGGACTCTGAGTTTATCAAGCACCAGATTACTACAATCATTTCCTGCTATTGCATCTAGTCTATTCCACTGATCCATGACTCTATTTCTTAGCCAATACCACGCAGTTTTGTTGACTTATGCTTTATAATATAATTTTATATCTGGTAAGGCTAATCCGCCTTCTTTTGCACTCTTTTTTTCCCCCATTGAATCCCTGGAAATTCTTGACTTTTTATTTCTCCATATAAATTTACTTAAAACTGTTTTCTAACTCATTAAAGTAATTTTTTTTGGAATTTTGATTGGCAGGGCACTAAACTAGTAGTTTAGTTTTGGAAGAATTGGCATTTTTATTATATTAGCTTGATATATCCATGAGCAATTGATGTTTGCCCAGTTATTTAAATCTAATTTTATTTCTATGAGAAGTGTTTTGTGATTGTTTTCAAAAAGTTTTTGAGTCTGCCTTGGCAAGTAGACTCTCATGTATTTTATATTGTCTGAGGATGCTTTGAATGGGATTTCTCTTTCTAGATCCTTCTGCTATATCTTTCTAGTCATATATAGAAATATTGAGGAATTATAAAGGTTTATTTTTTATCCTGTTACTTTTGCTAAAGTTGCTACATATTTCTAGTAGTTTTTTAGATGATTTGTTAGTATTCTCTAGGTAGACCATCATGTCATCTGCAAAGAGTGAGAATTTTGTCTCTTCGTTCCCAATTCTAATTCCTTCAATTTCTTTTTCTTCTCCCATTGCTGAAACTAACATTTCTAATACAATATTGAATAGTAGTGGTGATAACAGGCACCCTTGTTTCACCCCTGATCTTATTGGGAATGCCTCTAGCCTATCGCTGTTGCCTATAATGCTTTTGATGGTTTCAGATGGATACTGTTTACTGTTCTGAGGAACAATCCATTTATTTCTACACTCTCCAGTCTTTTTAGTAGGAATGGGTACTTCATTTTTTCAAAAGCTTTTTCAGCATCTATTGATATGATCATATTTCTGATAGGTATGTTATTGCTATAATTAATTACACTAACAGCTTTCCTAATATTGAACCAACCCTGCATTCCTGGGATAAATCCTACTTGTTCATAATGTATTATCCTAGTGATAACTTCTTGTAATAATTTTGCTAAGATTTTATTTAAGATTTTTGCAACTATATTCATCAGAGAGATAAGTGTATAATTTTCTTTCTGTTTTTAACTCTTAGGTATCAGCACCATAATGGTGTCATAGAAAAAGTTAGCCAGAGTTCCATCTTCACCTATTTTTGCAGAGTTTATGTAGAGTTGGAACCAATTGTTCCTTAAATGTTTGATAGAATTCACTTGTGAATCAATCTGACCCTGGAGATTTTTTCTTAGGGAGTTCAATAATGGCTGGTTGAATTTCTTTTTCTGAGATAGGGTCATTTAGGTTTTTAATTTCCTCTTCTTTGAATCTGGGCAACTTATATTTTTGCAAATATTCATCCATTTCACTTAGATTGTGAAATTTATTGGAATAGAGTTGGGCAAAATTATTATAAATTATTACTTTCTTTTCCTCCTCTTTGGTGGTGAGTTCTCCTTTTTCATTTATGATTCTAGCAATTTTGTTTTCTTCTTTATTTTTTAAAATCAAATTGACCAGAGGTTTATCAGTTTTATTTGTTTTTTTTCATAAAACCAGCTCTTGGTTTTATTTATTATTTCAATAGATTTTTGCTTTCAATTTTTTAATTTCTCCTTTAATTTTTAGGATTTCTAATTTTGTATTTAATTGGAGTTTTTTAAATGTGTTCTTTCTCTAATTCTTTTAGTTACATGTCTAGTTCATTTATTTCCTCTTTCTCTAATTTATTCATGTAAGCATTTAAAGATATAATATATCCCCTGACAGCTGCCTTGGCTGTGTTCTATAAGTTTTGATATGATGCTTCATTATTTTCATTTTCTAGGATGAAGTAATTAATTTTTTCTATAATTTCTTGTTTTATCCATTCATTATTTAAAATGAACTTATTAATTTTCAATTAGTTTTGGGTCTATATCTCCCTGGCCCAATATTACATATTATTTTTATTGCATTATGATCTGAGAAAGATGTATTCACTATTTCTGCCTTTCTGCAATTGATCATTAAGTTTTTATGCCCTAGTACATGGTCAATTTTTGTGTAAGTGATATGTACTGCAGAAAGAAAAGTATATTCCTTTCTATCCCCATTCAATTTCCTCCATATGTCTATCATGTCTAGGTTTTCTAACAATCTATTTACTTCCTTAACTTCCTTCTTGTTTATTTAATTGTTAGATTTATATAAATGTGAGAGTATGGTTGAGGATTCCCACCAGTATGGTTTTGCTCTCTATGTCTTCCTGTAACTTCTTCAACTCCTCCTCTAAGAATTTAGATGCTGTACCATTTGGTGCATTCATATTTAGTACTGAAATTACTCAATTTTCTATGCTACCTTTTAAGAGGATATAGTTTCCTTCCTTATCTCTTTCAGTGCTTTCTATTTTTGCAGATGCTTTGTTTGAGATAAGGATTGCTACCCCTGTTTTTTTCACTTATGCTGAAACAAAATATATTTTGTTGCAACCTTTTACCTTTATTGTATATGTATCTTTCTGCTTCAAATGAGTTTCTCGTAAGCAGTATTGTAGGTTTCTGGTTTTTAATCCACTCTGCTATTCACTTACATTTTAAAGGACAGTTCATCCCATTCACATTCAAAGTTATAATTCCTAAGTCTTTATTGCCTTCCATGCTATCTTCCCTCTGTTTGTCTTTTCCCCCTTTTTTTCACTTTATCAATATTCCCCAGTATTTTGTTTCTGAATGTCACCACCTTCTGTGTGTTTACCTTCCTATATCCAAACACCCTCCATTTTTTATCCCCTTTCCCTTTGCCCCTTCTTCTTTCCCTTCCTTCTGTTAGGTCCCCTTTTCCACTTTTAATACATGAAAGATTTGAAAAGTTTCTTAACTGAGTATATTTGTGTTAACTTTAAGCCAAATCTGATGAGAGTAAGACCTCACCTCCTCCCTTCTTCCCCTCTGTTACAATAGGTCCTTTTTAACCTCTTAATGTAATGAAATTCACCCCATTCAATCTCCTCCATCCTCCTGTCTCTTTACTGTCCCCCTTTTTTAAGGAGGTATTATTTTTTGAATCATTCTATCTGAGTCACAGAAAAGTCTGGAGTGTCCATCAATTCTGGCTAAGTATATTCTCTCTAATAGAGTTGCACATACATCAAAACCCAGTGCAAATCCATGTATTCCCCTCCATTAGAAATTTTACTCTGCTCAATACAGTTCTTCTCCCCATTCCTATAATTCTTTGTACCACTTATATGATCGTAGGATATAGAGACAGAAGAGACCTTAGAGATCATCTGATTCAATGCCTTTGTTTTACAGATGAGGAAACTGAGGTTTGGAAAGGTAAGGAGATTCACCCAAGTTAACACAAGGAATAAAAGGCAGAGTCAAGTCTTCTGACTTCAACCCAGAGTTTTGTCTGCCATACAATGCTGTCATATTTTGGAACTATTCATGTATTACCTAAGAATTATTTGTTTTTATGTTCCATTTCTCCTACTAGATTATGAATACCTGGAGGTCAGAATTTGTCTTTTGAACACATTTCTATATCTACCACAGTGTGTTGCCTATCTTCTATTTCAATTGCCTTTCTTGCAAGGAAATGCTCTCACTACAAGTAGTACAAATTTATTTCAGTGATATCCTATGTTTTTGTATAACTGATATTTCTATAAAATATATTTTCTATAAAAAAGCCCTTGGCTTTGATCCTCACAACAGTTCAATGACTATTTATGTCTATTTCATAGATAAGGAACTGAAACTTAGAGAGATTAAGTTATGTATGTGTATTCACACAGTTGATAACTATCTAAAAATAGGTGTTCTGACTCAACTGTCCTGACTTCAAGTCTAGCGTATCTTCCATGAGGCTGCCTATGTTCCTTTCATGATTTCATTGTTCCAAAAATATTTGTTTTGTCCCTATACCTATGCTATATGTTTATCAACATCAGGCCCAATATACTATACAATTTTCTATTTTTATGATTCCTAGCAGGCTGCTTATTAGACACATGGTAGATACCTATGAATACTTGCTGAATTCAATTAACATATCATTGTTCAAGGACTATGTTGATGCATGCAGGCTGTGTTTCAGGAGACCTGGCATATTTTTGAATCTGGACAACAAAAACCTGTGTTAAGCATAAGATAGATTGCTAACTGAATGAAAACTAAAAATATGCATCCCTCTGCCAAAACAATGCACTTTGTGGGCCATTATAGAAGTTAGGGAAATAATACCTTCTAGACTTGATGATATATATACATATATATATATATATTATATATATATATATATATATATATATATATATATATATATATATATATATATAATATTCTATGCTCCATGCCAGTTTAACTAGTTTTCAAAAACAAATCCGATCTGACAGCTTCACCAATATAATCTTAGTAAAAGATAGTCAGAAATGGGACTCTATAAGTGGTGTACCATTTGAGGCATAAATAAATAAGGACACCCATGTTAATTTTTAAAACCTTTTTTTGAGTAAAGTTATATATGTATCTAAGTGACGAAAAGCAATACATTGTCAATAGGATGAAAGGAAACTTGCAGATAGTCAACACAAAAGGAGAGAAACAAGTTATTATTATAATTTTAAATATCATGATAACATATATATTGACAGAAAATATAATAGAATTCACAAAAATTCTTTCTGAACCCACCTTCTTCCAATCTACCACCACAGGAGGCTGGATCCAGCTGCTGTAATTTATTTCCTACTTCTTGTCTTCTTTCAACCAGTAATATACTGGCAAAGGTTTAACAACCAGCTCTCTGGGGAGGGGAGAGGGAAGCAAGTATGGCAGACTTTTAAGTTTAACCTAAATTATTAAATATTGTCTATATCTTTTTCTTAAGATTATATAAGCAATAAAAAATAAATCAAGACCTGATTAGTAAAATTAGCTGATTATTATATTATCAATGCTTATCTCCAGAATTTAACAAGTGACTCCTGGCGGGGTCAGTCTGATATGATTCTAGCATACCCCTGATACCCACCATCACCTAATGACAAATTGAAATTGTACAGAAGAATTAAGACCTTCTCCCACCATCACCCCAGTAGAGATCAAAAGAGGATGCCACATGGATCAAAAATGAAAGAAAAAATATGAAGTAAGCATTTTATCCAGGCCTGAAAACTACAAGAACGGCTGGAAATATATGAGGGCCATGAAAAGGGTTTTATGTTGGAGAAGCCAACTTAATTTCTATGAAATAGGTGTAAACCCATAATCTTAGGGAGGGGACTACACTAAATTACATATGTATATATAAAAAAAAATCATCTAACAAAATGACAAAATACTTTGGGTTAAGATAAAGCTAATAAATAAAAAAAAAAACCTTGCATAGTGCATGACTTCACAACAAAAAATAAGAGCCACAAGGTGAAAACTTAACTGGTAATGAGAACTACATGAATGTCTGGAAGGAATGACATAAACATTAAAAAGTAAAGTTTGAAATGAACAAAAAAAGAAATCTTGAGGGAAAAAACCCAGGAGAATAAATAGTTTAGGACAGAATGTAGAAAACCTTAGGCAAATGATAGACTCTAAAAATAGAAAATGCTGTAATTTGAATTCAATGTATCCATGAGACAAGCAATATTTTAAAAAAAGTTAAAAGATTGAAAAAAACAGAAGAAAAGGTGAACAATTTATTATTTAACATAACTAGACTAGAAAACAGACCAAGGAAAGCTAATTTTACATGCATATATATATATATATATATATATATATATATACATATACATATATATATAAAACAAAAACTTGAATACTATTCTTAAAAATTTATATATATATAACATGCTTTATGAACATATATACATGCATGTATATTTGCATATATATGTATATATAATTTGGAAAAGGATGAACAATTATAAGATATTTTTATTCTAAGAGGGAATAAAGGCAAATATTCCTTCAGAATCATACTGACTGCAGGGTTCAGAAGGCATGTTAAATATATAAACAAACACAGTCACAGGCATCGGCAACGTTTGTTTTTAGATAGCACAAAAAAAGAGGGAAATAATATTATACTAGGGAAATGATGAAAGTGGAGGAATGGTTTTACTATTTCCAATAGTTGAGTTGAAAAAATATTAAAATACAAACATGGAGGAAGATAAAAGGGTAAATAAGCATTTTTGAAACTTTACCTATATTTCAACTGGGACAAAGGAGAATAGAATATAAATTTAGAACAGAAATAATTGCATTCCATAAGGAAAAGGATGGAGGAAAAAAAAGAGGAATATTTAGGAAAGGTGAAATTAGTTAAGTAACAGTTAATCTAAACAAATATCACATTCATAGAGTTGACCCTAAAGCAGTAAAAAATAAAAAAAAAACAGTGTGAATCACAAATTGAATGCTAGGCAAAGACAGATGATATGGAAAACTAAGAATTGAGTACTTTAATTGTAGATTGTTAATATCAATCCGATCCCTTTCCTTTTTCCAACTCCCTTGAATACCAATGTTGGAAGATAAAGAGAAGAAAATGTCTGAAAGAAAATATGATGGTGAGAAATATATGAAACAAAATCATAACTGTGAATGTGAAAGGTATAATCATTAACTAGAAGAAGATCCTATTCTGGATAAAAAACAGAATCAAACAAATTGTTGTTTATAAGAAAGGCACGTAAAATATGATTAACACAGAGTTAAAATGAGTTCCTACAGTATAATTTATTATTTTTCATGTGAATTTTTAAAAAGCAGAGGTAATAATTATTTTCAGAAAGTCAAAGAAAAAAGAGTATGGTTAAAAAATAAAAATAGAGAAACTTATGTTTAAAATAAAATAATATTAATTATATGTTTGTACACAGCAAGTGGCATAATATCTAAATTATTGGACAAAATCAGCAGCAAAATTATAATATCTGGGATCTTCAATCAAGCATTTTCAGAGATAGAAAAATCAAACAAAAATTAGTAAAAAAGTAATTAGATATCTAAGTAGAATTCAAAAATTATCATTGATACGTTTCTGGCAATTAATGAAAGGAAATACAAAAATAAAATGTACAAATCAAGAAAATAATCATGGGCAATGAGAAAATAAAATGAAAACTTTAAAAAATTTAGAAAGATTTTATTTATTTTGAGTTTTACAATTTTCCCAAATCTTGCTTCCCTCCCCCCACCCACTGTAGAAGGCAGTTTCTTAGTCTTTACATTGTTTCCATGGTATACATTGATCTAAGTTGAATGTAATGAGAGAGAAATCATATCATTAAGAAAGAAAAAGTATGAGATAGCAAAATTACATAATAAGATAATGGGTTTTTTCCTAAATTAAAGGTCTTCTGTCTTTGTTCAAACACCACAATTCTTTCTCTGGATGCATTCTCCATCACAGATAGCCCAAAATTGTGCCTGATTGTTGCACTGATGGAACGAGCAAATCCATCAGGGTTGATCTTCAACCCCATATTGCTGTTAGGATGTACAATGTTTTTCTGGTTCTACTCATCTTGCTTAACATCAGTTCATGCAAATCCTTTCAAGCTTCCCTGAATTCCCATTCCTCCTGGTTTCTAATAGAAAAATAGTGCTCCATGACATACATATACCACAGTTTGTTAAGCCATTCCCCAATTAAAGGACATTTACTTAATTTCCAATTCTTTGTCCCCCACAAACAGGACTGCTATAAATATTTTTGTACAAGTGATGTTCAGGGTATAGACCCAGTAGTGGTATTGCTGGATCAAAGGGTATGCACAGTTCTGTTGCTCTTTGGGCTTAATTCCAAATTGCTCTCTAGAAATACTGGATGAGTTCACAGCTCTATCAATAATGTATTAGTGTCCCAGATTTCCTACAACCCTTCCAACATTAATCATTGTCCTTTCTGGTCATATTGGCCAGTCTGAGAGGTATGAGGTAGTACCTTAGAGATGCTTTAATTTGCATTTCTCTATTAAGTAATTATTTATAGAAATTTTTCATATGACTATAGATTGCTTTGATTTCCTCATCTGTGAATTGCCTTTGTATATCATTTGATCATTTGTCAACTGGGGAATGGCTTGTTTTTTTGAACATTTGACTCAGTTCTCTGTATATTTTAGAAATGAGTCTTTTGCCAGAAATACTAGTTGTAAAAATTGTTTCTCCAAAATTAGAACCTTTAAAGAAGATATGTAGGTGGCGTAGTGGATAAAGCATCAGCCTTGGAGTCAGGAGTACCTGGGTTCAAATCCAGTCTCATACACTTAATAATTACCTAGCTGTGTGGCCTTGGGCAAGCCACTTAACCCCATTTGCCTTGCAAAAAAACTAAAAAAAAAAGAAGATATGGTAACTTATTTAGGGAACTTTATGATGAAGTGAAAATTAATTTTGAAAAATTATATTCACACTATAGAATTAAGATATAAAAAATCCATAATATCATTAGCCCTTTTGAATGCTTTTAACAATTCCCAAGAAAAAGAAGAAAAATTACTTTCTTTTTTTAATATTTATTTATTCTCATTTTGTACAATGTTTTTATACATTAATAAAATATTCTTGTTTAAGAGTAAACAAAATACCCCCCAAATATATAGACTCACTTGAGTGATAAAGGGGAGAGAAAAATTAAAATTAAAATAAAAAAATAATAGTAATAATTGTAGGTATGGCCAGGTAGTACAGTGAACGGAGCACCAGCCCCTGGAGCCAGGAGCACTCGAGCCCATATCCGGCCCCGTACACTCAACAGTCACCCAGCTATGTGACATGCAAGCCACCCCAACCCCACTGCCCTGCAAAAACCAAAAAAGGGAACAAAAGACCCAAAATAAAATTAAATAGTAATAGTAGTAGGGGTGGCTGGGTAGTGGACAGAGCACTGGCCCTTGAGCCAGGAGCACCTGGGTCCAAATCCGGCCTCAGACACCCAATGATCACCCTGCTATGTGACCCTAGTCAGGCCACCCAGCCCCATTTGCCTTGCACCCCCCCCCCAAAAAAGATAATAATAATAAAAAATGTGCTTCAGTCTGTGTTCCAACACCACCAACTCTGTCATGGGTGGATCACATTCTTTTTTTTTAAATTTTTAAAAAATATTTATCTATTCTTTTTTTGTGCAAATAATTTTTTTATACATTAATAAAATATTCTTGTTTTAGAGTGAACAAAATACCCCTTCCCGCCACAAAAATAGACTTGCTTGAGCTATAAAGGGGAGAGAAAAATTAAAATTAAAAAAATTATAGTAATAATGGTAGGTATGGCCAAGTGGCACAATGAATGAAGCCCCAGCCCTGGAGCCAGGAGCACCCGAGCCCATATCCGGCCCCATACACCCAACAATTAGCCAGCCATGTGACATGCAAGCCACCCCAACCCCACTTCCCTGCAAAAACTGAAAAAAGAAAAAAAAAGACCCAAAATAAAATAAAATAATAATGATAGTAGGGGTGGCTGGGTGGTGGACAAAGCATTGGCCCTTGAGCCAGGAGGACCCCGGTCCAAATCTGGCCTCAGACACCCAAAGATCACCCTGCTATGCAGCTCCAGGCAGGCCAACCAAACTCATTTGCCCTGCATCCCCCCAAATAATAATAAAAAATATGCTTCAATCTTTGTTCCAACAGCAACAACTCTGTCATGGGTGTATCACATTCTTTATGATAAGTCCATGGCAAAAGTTACTTCCATATTTTTCCACTGTTACCATTGCTGATCACACCTCCCTCCTTTTGTATTTCTCCACTACCCTGTACTATATTTTCTCTCTCCTTCCACTCTGACTCTGCTGTAGGGTAGCTGAGTGGTGCAGCAGACAGATCCCCGGCTCTGGGGCCAAGAGGCCCTGAGCACCCATACCACCCCTTAGGCCAAGCATCCACTTGGCCCTATGGTCCTGGACAGGCCATCCAATCCCAGCCCCCTGCAAGAAGTAAAAAGGAAAATGTGTTATATCTGACCACTCTCCCTCCATGGTCCATCTGCTCCACCATCACTCACATCCTCCCCTTCCCCCTGTTCTCCCCTCCTTCTTACTCCAGATACCTATACCCCAATGAGTCTATATGCTGTTTGTTCTCCTTGCCACCTCTGATGAGAACGAAGATGCCCTCATTCCACCTGCTTTCCCTCCTTACATATCATTGCAATAGCTCACTGTAATAAAGAAAAAAACTTATTATATGAGATATCTTGGCCTATTTCCCCCTCTCCTTTTTCTTTCTCCCATTACATTTCCCTTTTTTTCTATTGACTCTATTTATACACCATATTTTATCTTCAAATTCAGTTTTCTCTTGTGCTTCACTATAAAAGCTCCCTCTACCTGCTCTATTACTTGAGAAGGTTCATATGAGTATTATCAGTGTCATTTTTCTATGCAGGAATACATGTAATTCATCATCAAGTCCTTCATATTTTCCCCCTCTCCTTCAATCTCTATGCTTCACCTGAGACCTGTATCTGAAGATCAAACCTTCTGTTCAGCTCTGGCCATTCTAACAGGAACATTTGAAATTCCCCTAGTTCAATGAAAGTCCATCTTTTTCCGTGGAAGAGGACATTCAGCCTTGCTGGGTAGTTCATTCTTGGCTGCATTCTAAGCTCTTTTGCCTTCCAGTATATTATATTCCAAGCCCTAAGAGCTTCCAATATAGTTGCTGCTAAGTCCTGTGTGATCCTGACTGCAGCTCCACGATATTTGAACTGTGTACTTCTGGCTGCTTGTAATATGTTCTCTTTGACTTGTGAGTTCTGGAACTTGGCTATAATATTCATAGGGGTGGGTTTTTGGGGATCTCTTTCTCAGGAGTTAGGTGAATTCTCTCCATTTCTATTTTGCCCTCTGTTTCTAGAATATCAGGGCAATTTTCCTGTAGTAATTCTTTGAAAATGATGTCAAGGCTCTTTTCCTGATCATGACTTTCATGTATTCCAATAATTTTTAAATTATCTTTCCTAAGTCTGTTTTCCATATCAGTTGTTTTTTCAATGAGATACTTCACATTTTCTTCTAATTTTTCATTTTTTTTTTTTGGTTTTGAAGTAATGAATCCTGCTTTCTTGTAAATTCATCAATCTCCCTGAGTTCCATTCTTTGTCTGAAGGATTTGTTCTCCTCAGAGAGTTTTCTTATCTCTTTTTCCATCTGGCCAATTTCGCTTTTTAAAGCATTCTTCTCCTCAATAACTTTTTGAACTGTTTTATCCATTTGACCTAAGCTGGTTTTTAGCATGCTATTTTCTTCAGCATTTTTTTGGATTTCCCTGACTTCATTTTCATGTTTTTCCTGCATCTCTCTCCTTTCTTTTCCCAGTTTTTCTAACTCCAACATTTGATTTTCAAAGTCTTTTTTTGAGCTCTGTCCATAGCCTGAGCCCAATTTCTGTTTTTCTTGGAGTCTTTAGATTCAGGAGCTTGTGCTTCCTCATCTTCAGGCTGAGTATTTTGATCCTTCGTGGTCTCATAAGCAAAATATTTCTCAATGGTGTTCCTTTTATTTCTCTGCTTGCTCGTTTTCCCAGCCTAAGCCTGATTTTTGGGTGCTTCCTGAGTGAGCTTTTGGGACACTCACACAAGGGTCTCCATGTCAGAGGGTCTGTCCTCCCTCCTGGTCTGTGAATGACCATATGCACTGCCCTCCAACCACGGGGATGAGGTGGAGGGGACCCTGCTCTTCTATGGGGGGGCCTAGACTGTGATCAGGATCTGAATGTGTTCAGAAGCCCAGAGTCCTGTTCCAGGGGCAGAGCTCACCAGTCTCTCTCTTCACTCCCCTCCCTCAGCTCAATGGGCTCATGCCCTGGGGGCTCTTGTTTACCAGCCCCACCTGCTTATATTTCCTGGAACTTGGCTGAGCTGGCCAGACTGCTCTCTGTGTTCCCTGAGGGCTGGGCTTCACATGCTTGCTCTGGCAGATGTCCCCCACTGTTCCCCCAATTTCTGCCCGGTGCTCCCCGAGGCGTAGCTCAGGAGACTCCCCCACTGCTGTGAGCCGTGGCTCCCAGTGTCCTGGGGCTGCCTCTGCGAGGCTGAAGTTCTTTCGCTCTGGTGGGCCACCCCTCTGTTGAGCCACCCCTCTAAACACAGGGAGCAGAGCCTTTCTGCTCTTTTCCACATTACCTTGAGTAGGAGCACTGCCTCCCTGGGTTCCACGGTGGGTTCTGTCTCTAGAAAGTTTAGTTAGATTCCTTAGTATTGAAGTTTTATGAGAGACCTCCTAAGAGCCATTGCTCTCTTGTCGCCTTCTTGGCTCCATCCCACCTGGATCACATTCTTTATGATAAGTCCATTACAAAAGTTACTTCCATATTTTTCCACCATTGCCATTGCTGATTGCAACTCTCTCCTTTCATATTTCTCCACTACCCTGTACTATATTTTCTCTCTCCTTTCAATCTGACTATACTGTAGGGTAGCTCAGTGGTGCAGCAGACAGATCCCCGGCTCTGAGGCCAAGAGGCCCAGAGCTCCCATACCACCCCTTAGTCCCAACATCCACCTGGCCCTATCGTCCTGGACAGGCCATCCAATCCCAGCCCCTTGCAAGAAGTAAAAAAGAAAATGTGTTATATCTGACCACTCTCCCTCCATGGTCCATCCTCTCCTCCTTCATTCACATTCCCTCCCTTCCCCTTCTTTCCCCCCTTCTTACTCCAGATGTCTATACCTCATTGAGTATATATGCTGTTTCCTCTCCTAGCCACCTCTGATGAGAGTGAAGATTCCCTCATTCCTCCTTGCCTTCCCCCCTTCCATATCATTGCAATAGCTCATTGTAATAAAGAAAAATCTTATTATATGAAATATCTTGTCCTATTCCCCATCTCTTTTTTCTTTCTCCCATTATATTTCCCTTTTTTTCTATTGACTCCATTTTTAAACTATATTTTATCTTCAAATTCAGCTTTCTCCTGTGCTTCAATTATAAAAGCTCCTTCTACCTGCTCTGCTAATTGAGAAGGTTCATATGAGTATTATCAGTGTCATTTTTCTATTCAGGAATGCATGCAGTTCATAATGATTAAGTCCCTCATATTTTCCCCTTCTCCTCCAATCTCTATGCTTCACCTGAGTCTTGTATTTGAAGATCAAACCTGTTCAGCTCTGGCCATTCCAACTGGAACATTTGAAATTCCCCCTGGATCATTGAAAGTCCATCTTTTTCCCTGGAAGAGGATGTTCAGTTTTGCTGGGTAGTTGATTCTCGGTTGCATTCTAAGCTCTCTTGCCTTCTGGAATATTATATTCCAAGCCCTATGAACTTTTAATGTAGTTGCTATTAAGTCCTATGTGATCCTGACTGCAGCTCCATGATATTTGAATTGTGTCCTTCTGGCTGCTTGTAATATGTTCTCTTTGACTTGGGAGTTCAGGAACTTGGCTATAATATTCCTTGAGTTTGGTTTTTTTGGATCTCTTTTTCAGGGGAATCAGTGGATTCTCTCCATTTCTATTTTGCCCTCTGCTTCTAGGATATCAGGGCAATTTTCCTGTAGTAATTCTTGGAAATGATGTCAAGGCTCTTTTCCTGATCATGACTTTCAGGTATTCCAACAAATTTTAAATTATCTTTCCTAAATCTGTTTTCCACATCAGTTGTTTTTTCAATGAGATGTTTCATATTTTCTTCTAATTTTTCATTATTTTGGTTTTGCAGTATTGAGTTCTGATTTCTCATATATTCAGCAGTCTCCCTGAGTTCCATTCTTCCTCTGAAGGATTTGTTTTCCTCAGAGAGCTTTCTTATCTCTTTTTCCATCTGGCCAATTTTGCTTTTTAAAGCATTCTCCTCTATACCTTTTTGAAACTTTTTTATCCATTTCGCCTATGCTGGTTTTTAAAATGCTATTTTCTTCAGCAATTTTGGATTTCCTTGACTAAGCTGCTGACTTCATTTTCATGTTTTTCCTGCATCTCTCTCATTTCTTTTCCCAGTTTTTCTTCTAACTCCCTCATTTGGTTTTCAAAGTCTTTTTTGAGCTCTGTCATAGCCTAAGCCCAATTCTGTTTTTCTTGGAGTCTTTAGATGCAGGAGCTTGTGCTTCCTCATCTTTAGACTGAATGTTTTGATCCTTCTTGGGCTTACATGCAAAATATTTCTCAATGTTGTTCCTCTTTTTTCTCTGCTTGTTTATTTTCCCAGCCTAAGCCTGTTTTGGAGGTACTTCCTGAGCTTTTGGGGCACTCCCTCAAGGATCTTAGTGTGTGAGGCTCTGCCCTCCCTCCTGGTCTGTGAATGACCATAACAGCCCCCCCCCTTGCCACCGAGCTGAGGTGGAGGGGCCTGCTGTTCTGTGTGGGGTGGCCTAGACTGCAATCAGGATCTCAATGTGGTCAGAACCCCAGCATCCTATTCCAGGGACAGAGGACAGAGCTGGGCAGTCTCTCTCTGCTCCCTCCATAGACTCAGCATCAGCATGCTCATGCCCTTTAGGCTCCTGCTTACTGGCTCCTGCTTCCTGTTCCTGGATCTGGGTTGCTGTGCAACCACATTGCTCACTGTGTGCCCTGAGGGCTGTGCTTCACGTGCTTGCTCTGGCAGAGGTCCCCTGCTGTTCCCCCAAGCTGTGCCTGGTGCTCCCTGGAGCGCTGGTCAGGAAACTCTCCTTCTACTGTTTTCCACAGCTCCCAGTGCCCTTGGGCTACCTCCAGGAGGCTGAAGTTCTTTCGCTCTGGCAGGCCACCCCTCCAATCCCAGGGAGCCAAGCCTTTCTGATCTTTTCCATGTTACCTTGATTAGGAGAACAGCCTCAATGGGATCCCCTGTGGGTTCTGTCTCTCAAAAATTTAAAGTCCTTAGTTTATAAGTTTTATGAGAGAGCACCTAAGAGACAATCCTTTCTTGTCACCATCTTGGCTCCAACCCCCCCCAACATTGCTTTCAAAATGCAGTGTAAAAAAGCAACAAAACTCAGTATCTACCTACTAAAGTACATACAATAATTATATTAAAATCCTCTTTTCAGAAATGAAATCAAGCTTAAGTAATTTGGAAGATTTTATTTGTTCATGAATGGACCCAGTTAACATAATGAAATAATAGTGTTCCCTTAATTAATTTGCAGATAGACTGCCATACAAATCAAATTATCAAAATATTTCTTCCTAGAATAAATAATAAAATTTGTCTGCAAGAACAAGAGGTTTAATGTTTCTCAAGGGAAATATTGAAAGAAGTGGGATGAATGGAAGTCTTAGTAATATCAGACTTCAAACTTTACTACAAAGCAATAATCAACAAATGTACTTTTTTAAAGAAAGTGATAAATTGTTTAGTGGAACAGATGATTCAAGAGAACTCGGTGCAAATGAACATACATTATATGCTATATAAACTGAAAGATTAAAAATACTCATATATTTTGCATTTTGGGAAATTAAAGATCCAACAAAAAAGCAGAATAAAAGATTGTAATATAATCTACCTAGAATATTAGAGATAGAGATACATTTCTTAACTGTGGCTAAGAAAGAGAACTCAAGCAAGCAAATATTACATATAAACAAAAAGGATAAAATAGGTATGTTTGGCACTTAAAAAGGATTTGACAAACAAAATCAATGTGATGAGAGGCAAGTGACTGGAAAAAGTCTTTGCAGCAATTTTCTATAAAAAAAGGTGTGATATCCAAAGCATTTCAAGAATTGATTCAAATAAAAAAGAACAAGTGACATTCTTCATCAAGAATATGAACAAAATGTTCTCCAAAAACCAGTGGAAAGGTTACAGTATTGAAATGTTTAAAAAAGGAAAGACCATCTATGTAATGCTATAAACAAACAAAAATAAAAATCCATTTCACAAAGCAGGAGGAAGTTCAGAAGGGAACACAGACAAGCATGGTTATTTTTTATTTGTTTATATTTTTGTTTTTGCAAGTCAATGGAGATAAGTGACTTGCCCAAGGTCACACAGCTAGGTAATTATTAAGTGTCTGAGGCTGAATTTGAACTCAGGTCCTCCTGACTCCAGGGCTGGTGCTCTAATCACTGGGCAACCTAGCTGCCCCTCAAACATGGTTATTTTGAAAAGCTGTCATATTAAATATAACACATACTTGAGTTTTTCCCCTATGGTTATGTTCCTCTTTCACAATATGACTAATATTGAAAATGTTTAACATAGTTATACATGCATTATCTATATCAGATTACTTGCTGATAACAGGAAGGTGGAAGGAGGAGAGAGGTAGAAAAATGTGGAACGCAAAAATCTTACAAAAAACTGAATGTTGAGGGGTAGCTAGGTGGTACAGTAGATAGAGCACCATTCTTGGAGTCAGGAGGACCTGAGTTCAAATCTGACCTTACATGTTTAATAATAACCTAGTTGTGTGACCTTGTGCTAGCCACGTAACCCCATTGCCTTGAAAAAGTAAACAAAAAATGAATGTTAAAAATTATCTTTTCATGTAGTTGGAAAAATGAATAAATGAAATCAAAATTTTTAACATAATTACAATATAACAGTATGTTAGAAATTCATAGCATCACATACAATCCTCTCTTTTCTGTTATATGAATATGGAAATATTCATGTTTACTGATTTTAGTCAAATTTGTATTAAAAAAGAAAAGAAAACCATCTGGGATTTGCTTTTGTTCTGCAGATTCTGATGTATGTGTGTTTAAATCAATATTTTTTCTATCTAGAAACTTTAATGATGCTCTAAAAGATAGACATTACCTGTATGAGATATAATGCCAACTACTCAATTTGACATTTCAAGTTTTTCACATTCTGGCTCTGACTTACCTTTCTTGCCTAACTTCATATTAAACTCCTTCATATATTCTGCACCCAGATAAACTGACCTATTTGATGCCCCTTATGTATAACAAAGGAGTCAACAAAAGAAGAGCTCAGTCTCCATCATGTCGGCTTCTTCCCAGAGTCTTTTCTTTTAGCAAACTGAAGTGGGGCCATCAATTCCCATCTCCTCCATTGAAAGTGAAATCCAAAAACACTTGAAGTTACTACAGAACTCAACAAATTTAAAGAAACTGAAAGCAATGGAAGATTTCCAAGAGAACTGAAAAACTCTCATCTCTTCTGCTCTCACCAATTCTGTCCTGCCCCTCATACAAGAACAGGAATAGGGACATTGATCTCTAACACTCTGAGTCCCATACCAATGGACTTTAAACTCAGGTTACACCTATATAAATCAACCATTTCCTTCCTCTGTGCTTTGACACAGTCTGAATCTGAGGCAGGGAGCCTAAGACTATTTGCAGTAGTCCAGGAATTAGGTGATGAGGTCTGGCACAAAGTGGCAGCTGTGTGAGCAGACAGAAGGACACATATAAAGAGATTCTTTGAAGATTAAAGGGACAAAACTTGGCATCAGATATGTGAGCTATGTATAAGTGTAGAGATGAAGTTGATACCACAGTCACAAGCTGGGGTAACTGGGAAGATCCTGGTGCTCTTGATGGCATTGGGAAATTTGGGAAGTGGGGAGGGTATCAGAGGGAAAATATTGAGTTCTGCTTTGGGCATGTTGAATTTGAGATGCCTAGAATATATCTAACATGAGATTTACAAAAGATAGTAGAATTCAGGAAAGAACTTCAGAAGGGTAATCAAGGATAGATATATAGCTATAGGAACCATCTGCATAGAGATGAACAGCAAAGACTGTGAAAGGTGGTCAGACAAGTAGGAGAGCCAGGAGAGAGCAGTGCCATGGACACTTAGAGAGGAGAAGTTATCCAGAAAGAAAAAGTAATTAGCAGTGTTAAATGCCACAGAGAAGTCAAGGAATCTGAGGATTGAGAAAAGACCATTAGATATAGTGATTATGAGATCATTTTGGAGAAAAGGTTTCAGTTGAATGATTAGATGATAGTTAGCTGAGTGGTGCAATGTATAACAAGTTGGACTTGGAGTAAGAAAAGCCTGAGTTCAAAATCTGCTTTAGATACTTATTAACTGACAGTAGGTAAGTCACTTAATTTCTTTTTTGCATGAGTTTTCTCATTTACAAAATGAAGGAAAAATAGCACTTACATCCCTGGGCTGTTATGAGGATGAGATGAGATAATGTTTGTAAAAACTCTTTGCTAATTGTAAAGCATTATATGAGTACCACTATTATTCTTGTTGCTACTATTATTATTTATAAATGAATGAAAAAATAAGTGATCTAATATAAATGAATTTCTGAAATTCTCCTTTTTTCTTTTTGAAAGAAACATTTATTAAATGTTTAAAATGTACTAGGCACTATTCTTCATAGGAGTGAAGAATTAGAAATGACATTCAAACTTTCAAAAACCAAAAGAGAGGAATTTTCAATTATGAGCCAATGAATTTGACTTTATTCTTCACAAAATTCTAGACTGTACTTTTTCAAACTTTTATTTATTTATTTTTCCAAGTACATGAAAAGATACTTTTCAACATTCATTTTTGCAAGAATTTGAGTTTCACAGTTCTCTCTCCCTCCCTCTCCTCCCCCTTCTCTTAACAAAGACTAGTTTATTATAGGTTATATATGTATAGCTATTTTAAACATGTTTCCATATTAATCATGTTGTGAAAGAAGAATCAGAACAAAAAGGAAGAAAAATCATGCAAGGGAAAACCCTAAAACAAAAAAAGATAGTAAGTTTTGCTCTGCATTTACACCATACATAGTTCCTTCTCTGAATGTGGATGATATATTCCATCACAGACCCTTTAGACAATTGTCTTTGATTATTGTATTGCAACTCCATTACAGTTGATCATTACAAAATTTTGCTGTTATTTTGTACAATGTTTTTCTGAAGAAGTTTTCTAAGGAGTTCTTCTCTAAGAGGAGAACATGAAATCTAGCTAAATGATTTCCATATTTTTCCTATAAACTTCAAAAGAAAAGGTAATAAACTGACTTGTTCTTGATGAAGCCAAGCTGACTTTCTGTGATTACTGCTGCATACTCTAGATTCTACTAATCATTTCTCTAATAATACATTCTAGAATGATGTTCCCAGTAATCTATCAATTACTTATTCAACACTCCTCACTTTTAAAAATATTCAGAATAATATTACTTTTATTCAGACTGCAGTTTTCTCTTCCATTTTTTCCTTTTTTGCTTCAATGAATCTCAGCCCCTCCCTAGCTTCCTTTAAGTTTCAATAAAAATTCCATCTTTTACAGAATGCCTTTCCCACAACCTTTTTTTATTCTTAGCTCCTTCCCTCTGTTATTTCCTTTTATCCTTTGTATGCAGATTATTTGCGATACATAGTAGGCCCTTTATAAATATTTTTAATTGATTTTTTTACCTGGATATAGTAACTTGGATTCATCAGTTGCAACTAAGTGATCTCTTATTGTTTCTCCACACATTTGGCATTTCAACCTCCTATTAATCACAATATAAATTTGGAAGATTCTATTTGTTCATTGGGGATGTGGGGAGGAGAGAGTGGAAGAAGCAAAGTCAAAGTTCACTAGTACTGCCTTTTCTCACCTTTCTCATCTTCTTGAATCTTCTTGCATATTATACACATTTGCACATACATGATCCAATGACACTAACCACCTTCCTCAAACAAGATACTCTGTAACATAGTAGGTGCTTAATTAATGCTTACTGATTTGACTTGTCTTTATAATTCATTTGCATCCTTATGTCCAATTCTTTCATTTTTAGAAGTGAGTAGGGGGAATACTCAGAAATAGTGAGCTTACTGTTTACCTAAAACACAGAGATATTTTTCAGAAGAACTGTGGTCTAGCTCACACAATAGGTCCCAGGGAGCAGGAAGAAGATCCAGGATTTAAGTCCAAAGTCCCTGCCTCTAGTTCTGGTTCTCTCTCCACTTCTTCATAATCATGGGCAAGCTTGGGCAAATCACTTCCTCTCTTGGAGCTTATAGTCCTGAATTGTCATAAATTTGGTTGCCATATAAAGGGAGATCTCAGAGAGATTTCAATGCATTCACTCACAGTTTGCATCTCTCACCTTATTTAGGAATGGTTTTACTTTCTGACAGAAAGGTAAGTTAAACAGACTTTCCTGAGGCATTCATGAGTTCATTCTTGAAATGGTGATGCTTAATTTTCAAAGGCACCATACCAAAAAGATCTTTTCCTCACACTGAATTTCTTTCTCATCGAAGTCAGTAAGTCTGTGCCAATTTTGTACACCAGGATCAGACTTCTTGTGGAAGAATCAAAGCAAATCATTTGGCAGTAAATATTAAAGTTAATATTTTTTATCTTTCTTTTT
This sequence comes from Macrotis lagotis, assembly GCF_037893015.1. NCBI lineage: Eukaryota > Metazoa > Chordata > Mammalia > Peramelemorphia > Peramelidae > Macrotis > Macrotis lagotis. Next base: position 284,228,494 of record NC_133658.1, read on the forward strand.
GTCAAAAGGACCTTTTTTCTCTTATAGGAAAGAGCATAATTGAGGTTAGTGACTTTTCCATCCCTTCAGCTAGCCTGAGAGCTTGCCTCCACTTGAACTGGAATATCTATTAATGTCCCTCAGAAATTTTGCCTAGGCAAAAAGGGGAGATAAGTCACAGTAATGCCTACTTCTGTCCTCTTTGGGATTCTCCAGTTACCCTAATCTCTAAGACTGATGTGACCACTACCACTAACCACAAACTGATTCTAATGAAAGGTTTTTTGATAATGATAATGAATATTAAACAGAATCTAGATGCAAGAGAAAGAATATTAGACATTGTTATAAGAACTGATTTATGAAGAGCATTCTCATAGTATTTAGATTTGAGAATGATCCTTAGATGTGACAGAATCATTGATTTTCAGTTATCTGGTAAGGGAAAACCATTGATTAAGAGATTATTTTGGGTCAGGGACCTTACCAATATTATTTCCTTTGCCCTTCACAACTCCATGAGGTAGGTATTACTATAACCTCAGTTCTACCTCAGTTCTACAGTTGAAGAAACTGAGACAGAGAAGTGAAGTGACTCTCCCACAATCTTCCTGACAAGTAAGTATCCAAGGCTAAATTTGAATTTAAGTCTTCCTGATTTCAGGATCAATATTCTATCCAGTGGACCATCTAACTTGTGGCATATCTAAAGTCCATACTATATCTTCTTCTTTGTTCTATCTTTTATCTCAGCAATCTCAACAGTTCCACTTTAGTACGATGGTAGGATACATAATTGCATCACATAATATTATTTATTGTTTCTGCTATTCATAACCCCATGTGACCTTGTACAACTACTTTGCTCCATTGCATTCTATTTTCCTCATCTCTTAACGTAAGGAGATTGAATGCCATATCAATGACTATGAGTGAGACACAAATCCATAGCAAAAAAGAGGTTGTCTGTGGATATAGAGACATACTCCATACATACCAGTGTGACACACAGCCAAAGTGTTGATACAGTTCACTTAACTATTTGTTTGTTACAAGGAATGGTTTGGATAGGGGGAAAATTATGAGGAAGGTATGTATATATATATATATATATATATATATATATATATATATATATATATATATATAATGCATGCATATAATATGTATGTATAATATGTATGTATGTTTGTAAATCATCAGTTAAACATTAGTGATTCAGATCCAAAATAAGTGAAATAGTTGGGCTAGCATTTAAATTTTCTGACTCTTAAGAGTTCCTTATTTAGCCCTAAACTTGAAATCCTGTGCATTTCATGATTAATTCACCAACTCGGAGATGGACAGGAGGTTGTATTTAGGGGTCACATTTTTTGAGGTTAAGCTGATTTTCAATTGAATTAAATTTTTCATAACTACATTTGGTGTTGTATTGAAAAGGATACTGGTATAGTTTATCATTTCCTTCTCTAGCTCATTTTACAGATCGGGAACTGGTGCAAACAGGATTAAGTAACTTGCTCATGTTCATTCAATTAGTAAGATAGGATTTGAACTCAGGAAGATGAGTCTTTCTGAATCTGGGTCCAGTACTCCATTCACTGCACCACCTTTATTTAGAAGTCACATTTAAGAGTAGTTGAATGGATAATTTAAAAAGTTGTATAAATATTTTTATTTTTTTATTTTTTACAGCTAGATAATTATTAAATGTCTGAGGCCGGATTTGAACTCAGGTACTCCTGTCTCCAGGGCCGGTGCTCTATCCACTGCACCACCTAGCAGCCCCTAAATATTTTATTTGTTTTCCAATTACATACAGTGATAGTTTCTACTAAGAATTTTTTTGCAAAGATTTGAATTTTGCAATTTTTTCTCCATTCCTCCCTTTCTTGCCCCCCTTCCCCCCAAAAGACACTCTGATATATATATATATATATATATATATATATATATATATATATATATATATATATATATAATCTTTACATTTGCTTCCATGATATGCATGGATCTGAATAAAATGTGCTGAGAGAAGAAACTGCTTCAAAAGGAAGAAAGAAAACATGAAAACATTAGAGATAGTAAAATTGTATAATACAGATGACAACTTTTAAAAATTGAAGAAAATAATCTTTGATCTTTGTTTAAACTCCACAATTTCCTCTCTGGATACCACATTCTTCCTCACTCCCTAAAATTGTCCCTGATTATTGCATTGATGGCGTGAGCAAATCCATCAAGGTTGATCATCACCCCATGTTGTTGTTAAGATGAATAATATTCTGGTTCTGTTCATCTTACTCATTCATTCCATTCATGCAAGTCTTTCCAGGTTTTTCTGAAATCCACCTTTCATGATTTCTTATAGAACAATAATGTTCCATCACATACATAGACCACAATTTGTTCAGTCATTCCCAATTGATGTGTAGAACTCTATGAATATTTTTGCACATGAGTGATTTTTACCCCTTTTCATGATTTCTTCAGGATACAGACCCAGTAGTGGTATGGTTGGATCAAAAGGTACGCACATTTTTTTTACCTTTGGGCATAATTTCAAGTTGCTCTTTAGAAAGGCTGGATCAATTCACAACTCCACCAAGAATGCTTTAGTATACTAGATTTCCCACATCCCCTACATTATCATTATCCTTTTTGGTCATATTGGTCAGTCTGAGAGGTATGAGTTGATACCTCAGAAATGCTTTAATTTGCATTTCTTTAATCAGTAATTACGGAGCAATTTTTCATATGACTTTAGATAGCTTAGTTTTCCTTCAATGAAAATTGTCTTTGCATATACTTTGACCATTTGTCAATTGGGGAATGACTTTTTTTTATAAATTTGATTCACTTCTCTATATATTTTAGAAATAAATCCTTTGTCAGAAACACTAGTTGAAAAAAATTATTTTCTAATACATTCTTTTTTATCTTGGTGACAATAGTTTTGTTTGTGCTGAAGCCTTTTAATTTAATGCAATAAAAATATCCAATTTGTTTTTTATAATGTTCTCTATCTCTTTTTTAGTCATAAACATTCCTTGTTTTCATAATTTGCTCATAATATTTTCTTTTGTAACTAATCCTGTACCCATTTTGACTATATTTTGTCATAGGATGTGAGATGTTGGCCCAATCCTAGTTTCTTCCATGCTCTCTTCCAGTTTTTCTATTTTTGTAAACATTCATTTCATTTATATTATCAAATTTTTGGCACATAGTTGGGAAAAATAGTTCTGAATTATTACTTTTAATTTCCTCATCATAGGTAGTAAACTTACCTTTTTCATTTTTGATACTAGTAAATTGGTTTTCTTCTTCCTTTTTAAAATTAGATTAGCCAAAGATTTATCTATTTTATTGTTTTTTAATAGAAACAACTCTCAGTTTTATTTATTAGTTTAATAGTTTTCTTGTTTTCTATTTTATCAATTTCTCTTTTAATTTTCAGAATATCTAATTTGGTATTTAATTGGGTATTTTTAATTTGTACTTTCTCTAACTTTTTTAGTTGCATGCTCAGTTCATTGATTTTCTTTTTCTTTATTTTATTCATATAAGCATTTAGAGTTATAATATATTCCCTAATAACTTCTTTCACTGTATCCCATAAATTTTGATATGTTGTCTTGTTATTTCATTGTTTTGGATGAAATCATTAATTCTTTCTATGATTTGTTATTTGATCCACTCATTCTTTAAAATTAGGTTATTTAGATCCCAATTAGTTTTGGATATATCTCACCATGGTCTTTTATTGCATATGATTTTTATTGCAACATGGATACAAAAAGATGCATTCAATATTTTTGTCTTTCTATATTTAATTATGAGGTTTTTATGTCCTAGAACATAATCAATTTTTGAATAGGTACCTTGTACTACAGAAAAAAAGGTATATTCCTTTCTAACCCCATTCAATTTTCTCCAAAGGTCTATCATGTCTATGTTTTCTAACATTCTATGTATCTCCTTAGCTTCCTTCTTGTTTATTTTATGGTTAGATTTATCAAATTCTGAGAGAGTTGAGATCTCCCACGAGTAGAATTTTGCTGTCTACATCTTTTTGAAACTCGTTTAACTTCTCTTCTAAGAATCTGTAGGCTGTACTGCTTGGCACATGCATATTTAGTATTGAAATTACTTCATTATCTATGGTACCTTTTAGGAGGATATTGTTTCCTTCCTTACCTCCTTTAATGAGATGTATTTTTGCAGCTGCTTTGTCTGAGAAAATAATTGCTCTTTTTCACTTCAGTTGAAGCATAATATATTCTGCTCCAGCCTTTTACTTTTACTCTGTATGTATATCTCTGCTTCAAATGAGTTTCTTGTAAGCACAATATTGTAGGATTCTGGTTTTTAATCCACTTTACTATCTGTTTCTGTTTTATGGGAGAGTTCATCTTGTCCACATTCAAAGTTACTACTAACTCTTTTTTATCCTCCATGCTATCTTCCCTCTGTCTGTACTTTCCCCCCTTTTTCACCTTATCCCTGTTTCCCAGTATTTTGCTTCTGAATACCACTTCCCTCAGTGTGTTTATCCCTTTCTACCCAACCCCTCCCTTTTCTTTCCCCTTTCCCTTTATCCCTTTTTCCTTCCTTTCCTTCTGTCAGTCCCTCCTTTCCTCCCCACCCTTTTCCCTCCTAATACTTGAAGGGTAAGGTAGTTTCAAACTCAACTGAGTATGTGTGTTAATCCCTCTTTGAGCCAAATCTGATGTGCATAAGGTTCAGGAAATTCTTACTTCCTCCCTTCTTCCCCTCTATTACAATAGGTTCTTTGCACCTACCCCATTCAATCTCCTCTTTCCTCCCATCTCTTTGCACCCCCCTTTTTAATGAGATATTATGTTTTAAATCATTCCATCAAAGTCATACACATGCCATTGATGTCCATTCATTCTGGCTAAGTATATTACTTCTGTTAGAGTTACAATTCTCAAGAGTTATGAGAATCTTCTTCTCAGGTAGGGATAAAATCAGTTTAATCTGATTGGATAACAGTTTTTTTCCCTTTCCCCATTGTTTCCTTTTCATGTATCTCTTGAACCCCCTATTTGAAGACCAAATTTTCTGTTTAACTCTGGTCTTGTAATCAGGAAATGTTGAAAGTCTCCTATTGTCCACCTTTTACCCTGAAACAAGACTCAATTTTGCTGGATGTAAATTCTTGGATCTAATCCTAACTCTCTTACTCTTTGTAATCTCATATTTCAGGCTCTTCAAATCCTAAATGTTTTTATGCAGTTAGGTTCTGTGTAATCCGTGGTATTTGAATTGTTTCTTTCTGGCTGCTTGTAGGATTTTCTCCTTGATTTGATAGTTCTAGAGTTTGGTCATAATATTTCTTGGTATTTTTGTTTCACATTTCATTTCATCTCCTTTCAGGAAGGGATCTATATATTATTTTTTTCCTCTAAGTTATGAACTCTTATCTCATTATTTTAATTTTACAGTTTTCCCCCAATATTGTTTCCCTCCCCCTGCCCCCCTACAGAAAGCAGTCTGATAATCTTTACATTGTTTTCATGCTATGCACTGATCAAAATATATAGATCCACTCTAGAAGAGTTTAAAAAAGTGGGTGGCTTCTCTCTGACATCTTGTCTGGAAGTTGAAAAGGTAGTTTTTAAAAAGTCAAGTCAACAGCATAAAATAGACATAGAAAATAAATAGAAGTATGAATATAAAGAATATTTACTTAAGGGCATATTTCTAGCTTGGTCTGGAAATGAAACAAAGATACTCCAATTTGGAGATAACTGTTGTGTGGGCACTGCTATCAGACCTTGCATTAACTAGTCTAACCTCCAGTTGTGAGCACCCTCTAGCTGAGGGCTTTGCTGAAGTTCCCCTTAGCAACTGATCTGATCTGATCTTCTCAAAGTTATACATTCAGATCTAAATTGCTAAAAGAAAATTTTTCCCTATCTGGATCTCAAAAAATTCTCCCTGGGTTTCACGTTGACCTACAATGTCCTCTACTTTTCTCTTGTCTCCTCCTCTCTCCCCCTCTCCCCATCTTCTACCTCTTCTCTTTCTCCTCTTCCTCTCCATTTACCTTTTTTCCCCTCTTGTTCTCCCTCTCTCTGGCACCTAGATGGTGTATTGAATAGAGCACTGCCTTGGAGTTAGGAGGAAGAGATTTCAAATCCAGCCTCAGACACTTGATACTCACTAGCATGTGACCTTGGGCAAGTCACTAAACCACAATTGCTTTGAATACAGGGCTACCTCCTGTCATTCTTATTCATTTCTGGCCCCTGGACCCAGTTTACTCTGGAGGAGAAAGTGAGGCTGGTGACATAGCACAAACCCCCTCACTCACATCCAATTCATGTATTTGTCATGGCATCACCTCCCTGCTGTAATGGCATTCTCTGAGAATGAAGCACAAGTATCATAATCATCATCATCATCATCATCATCTCCCTCTCTAGGTCCAGAATTCCTTACACCAATCCATTCCTTTCTGTATTATTGAATTCAACAACAATAATATAATAATGATAATTCATTCAAGCAGTGTTTTAAGGTTTCCAGAACATTTTCTTTGAAACCGCTCTGAAGAAAGTAGTACAAGTATGAATATCCCTATTTTTCAGATGGTAAACTGAGCTTCTGAAATGTTAAATCAATTGCTAAATATCCTATGATATCCGAGTGTTTAAGGCAGAATTCAAACTCAGATCTCTAAACTGAGTAATGTCTGAACATTTATGCCAGGCTATACCTAAGTATTTTTAGTGATGATTCTTCACTGAAATTTAGCTTCTAGAATGATTATACTAAGTAAGCAGTGGTGAGTCTCTCCCTCTCACCTCCACAAGGAGCCTCAATGATCTGACATTATGTTGACTTTCTTCTTCACCTTGTTGGAAAGGATTATTCCCTTTTAGAACTCACATAACATTTTGATTTGCATTTCTCTATTGTATTCATCTTAAAATGCTATATATTGTTATCTTTGTGCCTATCCCCCTACTAGAAGATGGATTTCATGGAGGATGACTTGAGTCTTATCTCAACTTTGTTTCTAGCAGTATATCTAAACAATATTTAATAAATGAGCTTCTTAAAAAACTACACTGTTTTTACCTGGATCCTTTTAAAATGATAAGCAGTAAGTCTCTGAGTCAGAAATGGATTCCCAATTTCTGTTTCAGAACCTGGACTCTATATAGGGTTACCTTATCTGAATGGCACCTTCACTCTCAGGTCATTAAGTGGTACAGAGAAGACTGGCAGGTTATAGCTCCTGAGTATGGTTAATCATTTCCTGGTTCTCTGACTACTCATCACCCACAGGAAAACATTCGGGTCTTCCCAGGGGTGAGAATTCCATATTCTTATAGAAATAAAAACTTTATAAACCATAGCAAAAGTAAGATGAGGGTAAATCTACCACAGCTTTCAAATCCATGTAGTATTTTAATATCATATCTTTTTAGCCCAGAGAAACTTTCTGGTACTCTAAGGTATGTGGGGCTTGATATGTTCAACAGAAAAAAACACCAGCTAAAAAGAAAAATATGTAATGAATGTGGTTATTGGGGATCAGCTGTTAAACTGAATTTACTCACTAAAAATTTTTAACTACATTTTCAGGACTACTCAACCAAGATGGCCTTTTTTTGTATGAGAAAGTATGAGTCAAAATTTACTAGAAAAACAGCATATCTATCAGACATTTCATCAGTTAGGGGTTTCTTTATACTTTTCTCAACTGAAAAAAAATTGTTTAATCTGGGATTTGGCACAATCATATTGACTAATAGTGAAAGATCCATATCTCTGAATTTTATATTTCATGTGAATCAGAGAAGTCCCCTAAAATTGTGGATAGAGATTTGAAATAGAAGTTAGGAAATGTAGGACACCAAACTTGAGTCCTCCTCTTGTATCTGTCATTCTTTCACTGTATGACCCTGGAGAAGTTCCTTTCTCTGAATCCTTTCTTGCCATTCATGTTAAATAAGCTTGGATTGTACTTCTAACTCTAACGTTCTTAGCAATATTCCCTTCTAACCTTTCTAAATTGTCAATATTTTCATAATATGACAGAATTTCAGAGTTGGAAGGAATGCCAGAGGCCAACTGGTCTGAGTTCCCTCTATGACATACCCAGCTAGCCACCTACCCTTTGTTTAAGATTTCCAATAAATGTGAGTCCACTATCCCAAGAAGGACCCCATGCTACTTTTAGATAGCCTTCATTTGTAGGAAACTTTTAAGATGCTTCCTTTTTGTAATTTACTTTCATTGCTTTAACTGTTCCCCTGGGACCAAATAGAATATGTGTAATTCACCTGTGACATGATTATCCTGCAGGAAACTATTCTGTGCCTTTTCTTCTCCAGGCCAAACGTCTCTGTTTTCTTTAGCCATTATGCTTATGAAATGAACTCAAGACCATAGATCATCTTGGTTGTCTTCTAGACACTCTCCAATTTACTATCTGTGATGTCATTGGAAGATTGTTCCCTGCAACAATGAGGTTCACAAACCATTCATGTCTACTTATCTTCTGTGAAACCCATGTCTTCTCTTTCTTCCCATTGGTTCATACAAGTGGTCCACCCAACATACTGAGAAGGAAGAATTTTCTTTCCTTACCTTTTGAGTTGAGGAACACATTGGTTGGCATTCCTTATCCCTAACTCTCTTTCTATAAAAAATACCTTTATTAATCATAGATTTCTTTGATGACATCTTTATTCCAGTTCCTTGTTTGTTAGTGGCTAGAATTTTGCAGTTATTAGAATTCTGGATCTGGCATCAGGAAAACCTAAGTTCAAATTTAACTTCAAACAATTACTAGCTGTTTAAACCTGAACAAGTCTCTTAACCTCTTTTGGCCTCACTTTTCTCACCTCTAAAATAAAATCATCTACCTCTGAGGGTTATTGTGAGTACTAACTGAGTTAATCATTGTAAAAGCACTTAGCAAGTGCCTGGCATCTATGTAAGTATTCTACAAATGATAGTGCCATAATATTAATGACTATTATTATTATTACAATCTGCCCCTACCCAACTTTTCATTGTCCTCTAAGTAATGCTCATTTTTAATACTCTGGAAAAGGAAATTTTCCACAATTTATAGGCCTACTACAAAAACTTGTATAATATTAGTAGTAAAAAAATGGTCTTTATTTCTGGGAGAAGTTTGGGGTCATTAGAGGAATTTTGCAATTTCCCAAAAAATAACCTAGTCATTTCTACTCCTGTTCAATTATGGGACCAACTAAGGCCAAGTTCAATAAGAACAATATCTTCCCTAAAATGCAACATAAAGAATTGAAGGTTTAAGACTTTTTTAATAAAAGCTTTAAACAAAGTCTAATTCAAGTTAATCCAATGAATCATCAGATTATTGATCCAGAAAGTACCTAAGGGAACCAATTCTCTGATTTTATATTGGGGAAAGAGGAACAGGGAACTTAAATCACACTAGTAGTAAGTATCAGAGGTGAGATTTTCCTGTACTTGGTTCCTATAAAATCATACAAAGTATATGTCAAGGACATGTTGAAGGTTCATTTTATCATCTGAATGATTAATAATATTGACTACCAGATACTGAAAAATGATATTTTTTCCACATGAAAAGAAAAAAAATTCAGACCTACTTTAACAATAACAATGAGTAAGTCATCAGAAAAGAGTGGTAAAAATTCTTCTGAATAATGCTGGATGATGTTGGACAAACCAAATTTTGGAAGAACTGAACCATTCCTAGTTTTCTCCACATGTATTCTCCCAGAGCAAGGGAATGTTTTCAATGGCTATAGTACAGCACAGACAACAGGGGCTACACATCAGCTCTCTGTCCATTTATGTACATCCCAGAAAGTAGGTTTAACTTGTGACTAGACATGATCAAATCACCCCAAATCTGAAGGAGGTGGATTCTAAGCAGAACAAGGACATGCTCAGGGTGGCAAGAAAGAGAAAATGAAATCAAGGGGAGTGAAGGAAACGTTTGCTAAATATAAGAAAATACCTCAAAAATGAGAAACATTGAATGACCACATCATTTCCTCAGGGATATATGAGAAGTGCCAGGAGTGAGTCATTTGAAAATGACCTCTGTGCAATTTAGACAGCCATAGAGAATATGCCCACAGCAGTTAATAGAGGTAGACCAGATGACCTAATGGATTTTTTATCCATTTCTAAATCCCAGTAAATTTTCATAACTCTGGCTTTGAATAATGAGCAATGTGTGGGAGGATTTTTTTAGAATCATAGACTCAGTGCTGGAAGAGATATTTGTAATCATTTAACTCGCCCCTCCTCATTTTGCAGATAAAAAAATTGAGACTTGGAGAGGAGAATTTGAAGACTGAAGATCAGTACTATTTGCCAGGAACTATGTATTAAGTGATGTGGATACTAATGAAAGTAAAAGACAGTCCCTACTTTCAAGGATCTCACAAGCTAATGGGGGAGAAAGTTTGTAAACAATTACAAATAATTTATAAATAGGAAAATTAGAAATCAACAGAAGTAAGATGCTAGAATTGAGAAATTGGCAAAGGCTTCCTACAGAAAGTAGAATTTTGGTTGATACTTGAAGGAAATCAGGAAAAGAGGTAAAAGTCAAAAGGGAGAGATAAGCAGGAGAGATAGCATTGCAGACAAGGGGGACAGCTAGAGAAAATGCCCAGAGTTAGAAGAGAGTGTAGTGTTTAAGGAATAGCAAGAAAGCCAGTGTCACTGAATTGAAGAGTTTATAGGAGTATGGTGGTAGATAGAAACAGACCAGAAAGATAAGGGAGGATCCAGATTTTGAAGGGCTTTGAATGCCAACAGGGGATTTTTCTATTTGATCTTGGAGACAAGTTGGATGTCACATTGGGATTTAGTAGCCTAGGCAAGTTTAATTTGAATTTTATTCTATACTGTACCCTCCTGACAAGAGAGGAAATCACCTCTTCTGGAAGTAAGGTCCAATAAACTAAAACTTCTGCCAACAACTGGGACTCTAAAAATTAACTTGTTCCAAATCACAGTTAACACCCCTTAGGTGCCTTAGATATTTTCCAGCTATAACATTGTGGCATTTGCACCATGAGAGTGACAAGATACTCTTGGCTTCCTTTGATCTACTTAAATTATAGTTTCACTGTGCTTTGGGCTTCCAGAATAACAAAACCTGTTATTTAATATTTAAAGCCAGTGGCTTAGAAATGCAGTAGTTATATCATGGATACCTAATCTTTCCAAAAATCTTCCCAACCTAAGTGAAGGGTTTTAAAGAAAAATCCATTCTAAGAGAAAGAACCAGCAATCAGATCAAGAACTGGTTTTTTTTATAACTTCATTCAACCAACTTACTGATCTCTACATGGAAAAATGCTTACTTGTGTCCATTTAGAGTTTCAAACATCACCTTTGGATTTCCTTGAATTCTCAAAAATTCAGTTTCAGCTAGAAGAATGCATCTCACAATAATAACTGAAATTAGGTGTTACTTTAAGATTTTTCAAGTAAATCTTTCTTTTTATGATCTTACTTGATGCTCACTACCACACAATGGAGAATATTATAGGTATTATCCTTCATTCATAAATGGAAAGTCTAAGTACTAGAGATAGAAAGTGAATTGTCCATAGACACAGTTTTTCAGCATCAGAGACAGGATTCAAACTCAGGAGTTCTGGATTCCAAAGATAATATTTTCTCTGCTATGGTAGTGTAAGACTCAATAAGGATTCCCTACAGGTGACAACTTTGAATTAGTTTTAAAATGTGACATTATCTATATTTTATTGTTTTTATTTTTTTTTGTTAAATATTGCCCCATTGTATTTCAATCTGGTTTCTCAAATTTTGTGTCTCTACTCTATACATTATCTCTTTAATTCAGGGTTTGCAATAGTGCCTGGGGCATAGTAGATACTTAATAAATATTCATTGACAGATTGAGTGATCTCTCTGTAATAGACAGTCCTCTCTTGAATAATATATGAAAATGATGGAGATAATGGGTGAGAAAGCAATGTACTGGGAAAAAGTAAGGGGAGGATAGAATGGGGTAAGTTATTTTACATAAAAGAGGCATAAAAAAGCTTTTGCAGTTGAGTGGAAAATGGGGAAGGTGAGGAGGAGTGAGTGAGCCCTACTCTCAATGGAATTGACTCAGAGAGGGAATAACTTACACAGTCAATTGGGTATTGAAATGTGTCTTCCTCTAGAGGAAAGAAGAAAAGGAAAGGGATGGGAGAATGGATATGAAGGTAAGTGAAAAAGTAGGGAAATTTTTGGAAGGGGGTAGACAGGGAATGAGTGAAATGAGAGAGAGAGAGAGAGAATAGAATAAATGGGGGGGTGAGAGTAATAGAATCAAGGGAAATACAATTAGCAATATTAACTATGAGAAAAAATATTGCATTAAATAAGTTTCTCAAATAAAGGCCTTACTTCTCAAACATAAGAACTTGAGTCAAATTTATTAAAAAAAGAGTCATTCTTCAATTGATAAATGATCAAAGAAAAGAACAATTATCCAATGAACTTATGCTATTCAATGCTACCTATTTAAAACATTTTTTTAAAACAGCCTAAATCGCTATTGTCAGGAAAAATATAAATTGGAACAATTTTGAGGTACTATCATATCTATTGAATTGACTAATAGGGCAGAAAGAGAAAATGACAAATCTTGGAGAAGATAATAGGAAAAATGAGACATTAATGTATTGTTGCAGGAGCTGTGAAAGGCACAACAATTCTGTAGAGTAATTTGGAACTATTCCCAAAGGGCCATATATCCAGACCTTCTTTTTGACCTAGCAATGCCTCTAAGGTCTATATTTTAGAAGGGCTGAAAAACAGGAAGAAAAAGGACCTATATGTATAAGGATATTTATATCAGCTCTTTTTTGGTGGCAAAAAACTGAAAATTGAAATATTCATCAGTTGGAGAATGGTTGAACAAAGTGTGGTGTGTAGTTAAGATGAAATGCTATTTTATTATAAGAAATGAAGAATAGGATGCTATCTGTTAAAAAAAAACCTTGCATGTACAGATACAATAGGAAATTTACTATATATAAAGTACCAGATATATTGTAAGCTGATCAGCTGTGAAGGACTTACCTTTTCTCAGAAATGCTATGACTCAATAGAACTCTGATGGACTTATGATAAATCCCAAAGACAGAGTTGATGGTGTCTGAATACAGATTGAAGCATACTTTTTTTTACTTTATTTTTCTTGAAGTTTCTTTTGAGGGGGGGAGTTATGTTTATTTTTACAACACGATTATTGTGGTAATGTTTTTCATGACTGCACATTTTTAAGTTAGAAAAAATAGCTTGCTTTCTTACTGAGGGCAGTTGGGGTGGGAGTAAGGGAGATAATTCAGAAAACAAGGTTTTAAAAGTGAATGTTGTAATTTTTTTGGAATAGACAAAGAAGAGAAAATGTCCTTCCTTTAGAAATGCCTCTAGGATCTTCTTCCAAACTAAACTTCCAAGTTACCTCCATTAAGAAATCTTCTCTGACTTAATTTTTTCTTCTTTCAAATTTGTTTAGCATTTATAACTTGGTTTCCTTGATGTTATCATTAGTGGTGCCTCAGTAAACAGATCTAAGAGAGAATTTGAAATCAGAAGGCCTGTTTTTGCACCCTGACTTAAAACTTTACTAGTAATTTTCCCATTCTGGGTCTCAGTTTCTTTATCTGTAAGATGCAGACAATAATAAATATAAACAAATAAATGATACCTCAAATTTATATACTCCACTAACATTTGGAAAGCACTTGCCTCACATCTACACTGTAAAGAAGATAATGCAAATGGTATTCACCCCTTTCTATAGAAACTCTGAGACAGATTCAATGAGGTTAAGTCTGTGGTCACACAGGTGTCTGAGATGGAATTTGAATTTAAGTTTCTTGATTTCAAGTCCTTAAGTCATAGCATTTTTGCTAGGAAAGCACATCACAAACCTTGAGGGTCTATAGATCTGAGTTAGGTAATCACCTTTCAGCAATGCTTTATGGCAACAAAAACAAAACAAAACAAAACCAAAGCCCACCATCTTAGAATGATCAAGATTGCAAATGAACCAAAAATTAATGAATAAAGCTATCTATAAGTAGGGGAAAGTTTGTTACCCATGATGACTTGCCTACAGAAAGTGGCACAAAATACTTCATAAAACCCATATATGATCAGGAAAAAACAGTGAGTCAGTTATGAAACATGGAGGTCTTACAGAAAATCACAAGTGAGGATTAGAAACTATGTATAGATCATAATCTGTTACCACAAAAAAGTCCATGCTTATAATATTATTAAGAATCTGTGAATTATTAATGTTATTATTTATAATCTAAGGAATGCTATATGTACCAGTCCTTTGTTGGGTTGCATCCTACCAAACTCATCTAACCTCATTGATTATCTTTTTTAGAGATGGGTGTAGGAGAAATTTCAATACCGACAACAAACAGCAAAATGAGTCTCAGAGGTTAATCCTACAGCCTGTGTAAGAGCTGCTGGAAAACCTGATAATAGTGTCAGAAAAAAAAAAACATGGAGCAGGTAGCTTATCAGGGTGCTCTGTGAACAAATAGAGGAGAGAAATAAAAAAATGATAACAATTATTCCCTTGAGATAGGGGTAGAGGATATGCTGGTTACTGGTGCCTGTCTAGTCAAGTGATGTCAGCTCCATTGGATGAGACCTGAACTCACTTTTCTAATTCAAAAACCAGGCCAAAGCTAAAGTCACCCCCCCCCCAAAAAAAAGGGATTCTCCTCTCTAAGGATCCAGACTCCTATTTATAGTGCTGACTTGGACTTTCATAAGATGGTAATTTCATGTTCTGTCATAAATTGCTTTTTCCAAACTGATATTTGTAGGTCAGTGGAGAAAGGAAGCCAAGAACCAAAATTGCTGAAATTCAGAAGAAGCAATCCATTTACAGCTGTTGATATATAAACAAGATTTGCAGAAGTTAGCTACATTGCATTCAAATGGAGCAGATAAACTAATAGGATGGAGTTCAGAAGCTCAATGGGCTTGACAAGGGAGTGCTCAGGGATTTGAGCAGTATTTAGTATAGCTTTGTTAACCCAGCTAGTTAGAGCACTAGATCAGTGCCACAATATCTAGTCTCCAAGTGAAACTATGCAAGGTTGACTACTTGGAGTTTCCAGGCTAAACACAAACAAATCAAAGAAATTGAGAATAATTTCTGATGCCATAAAACTAAGAAAGGAATTAGGTGTTTTAGATTAAAGAACAGAGTTGATAATTTTGACTGGCAAGTATTTGAGAGGGATAGCAGGCAATGATGGCAGGTTTTCTCCAACTTGAAAACTAGGATTTTCTTTTTCCATAAAGGAGTTCCTATTGATAATTTCCTTTATTTTTAATCTAGGTAATACCCATCCACAGGGAAGAGAGGTAATGAGGGTGATGAGAGAGGGTCTGTTCTTTTTGAAGCTTCACTTTATCAAAAATGGCATGTGTCATGGATCATTCCTTGACAAGAGAAGAGATATAAAGCCAGAGGATTTTCCCTGATAATGTATCTTGTCAATCAATTGTATCATTTACCTCCAAGTCATTTAAAATGTTTAGAGCAGGAAGCAGCTTAACTACTCAACTCTGTTCTTGTTTATAGAAGATATCAAGAAAAAACCTACATAGATAATCATAGAATACTAGAATCTTCAAGTTGCAAGAAATCTAAGAATACAACCTCAGAAATAGAGGGGTCCTTAAATTTAGAACTAGAAACAAATCTATTAACATAGAATGTTAGAGTTGAAAGGAGTTTACATAATTTACATAGAAAGATTGAATTGGAAGATACTGTAGATCATAGGTGATTTGCATTAGGGCTGGATTTCCACCATTCCATTTCACAGATGAGGATGCTAAGATCCAAAATTAGCTTCATTCTTCCTAAAACTCTACTTTAGATATGTCTCTCCAAAATCCAGTGGCCTTCAAGCTTTCCAAGCTTCTCACCCAGTTATCCAATACAATGAACTTCTTGAGAAAAGACCCTACTTCATTTATTTTATTTTTTCATGTCCCTAGTCCCTAACACCATGCCTGGAACAGTCAGTTCATAATAATTTCTTACTTGTTGATTGATGCAAAGCTTTGAAAATCTGGCCCCTAATTATGCTTCTGCCTCATTCATTCAATGTAAATTGATCACAGCTATTCCCCTGGTACCTTCAACTCCATTCAAATCAATGCTTCACTCTCCAGTCTTCCTCCATATCCACCCCAATTCCTTCACTCACAAAGCTAATTCCCATCTTAGTACTGTTTACCTTCCTTCTATTTGCAAAGTTGTACTCCTTTTTCTCCAATTCCTATGCATCCTTCAGACCCAGTCCAAGTATAGACACTATAGCCCCTTTCCCATAAAGCTGTTCTTGAATGTTCTATGACAACTCCTCTGAAAACCTATAATAGTCACTACTGTACTACTAAGATTGTCAGAAAGTCAATGTTAAGTTGAAAGTGAGGAAGGAGGCGACTGTCTATGTCAAGAAATGTTCAGCTTGACTTAGGCTCTAGTTTCCCCTGAATCTCACCTCTTACTTCCCCTTTTCTTCTCTTCCATAATGTCCCCAACCCCAGAAAGAAGAGGAAAATTTGCTCTACAGATGGAGGAAATCATATGAAAGGGAAATGAATGAACTTTAGGACAAACATGTGCTATGGAACTTTAGGAAACAGAAAAATAAACTATCTTCTTGTCTTACTGGCAAAGACACTAAAGAAAAGTGATGAATAAAATTCTGAAAAGTTCAAGCAGTATTACATCCTAGCTTAGGGACAGATGTTTTAAGCATAAATCTATTGGTTTTCTCATTCAAGGAAATTCATTTGGGCAAAAATATACAAATCTAATAAAAGAGAATGCATTGGAAGCAAGAACACAGAATGGGGACAGGCTTGAAGGATCCTGCAAAGAGAGACTTATTTGGAGTCAAGCTTGAGAAATTCTGACCTGATAAGCAAGAGGATGAAGGGAAGGAAATACTTCTGTTCAGAGAACCCTTTATTCCTTTCCTATTTTTTGACCTATGCCCATTTCAGATTGATAGGGGAAACTATTTAAAAAAGAGAGAGAGATTGGTGCCTGAGACTACAAACAAGCAGGTGGAATTAAGAAGACAATAAAGGGTCCCGGGAGTACAAGGTTAGGTTTAATATCCTATTAATTCCTGCAGGAAGAAATAAAAACAGCTTATTAAATACCAACTACTTCATCCTGAAATAGCTCTATAAGCAGCGACCCAAAATTGTCCAAAGATCTGGCTTGAAGTTCAGAAATTGAAAATGAAAGAGGTTCTGTATATCCTCTACTTCCAAACACTATTTATTTTGTTTGTATCCTATATATTGTTTGATATTATTCAAATTTAAGCTCCTTGAGGGCAGGTAGTTTTTCACTTTTGAAAATGTTTTCCTAGCACCTAACACATTGTCCTTAAAAAAGGTTATCATTTGAGGTGGAGAAAGAACTCAACACCAATATCCATTGATTTCCTTCATTCTCTGATAAAATGGCTAACTTTGGGAATCCAATGCTAGCCAGTTATTATGGCATAATTGTGGTTCTGAAATGCTCCTAGCTTCTCCTTTTCCGGGTGATATTTTCAGCTCTTCATGCATTCTCAGAATGAAATTTCTTCTTATCCAAGTACTGCATTAGATTGTCTCTTCCAAGTACCTCAATGTTTGGAAATAGAAAGCTTGGTCCATTGTCACCTTCACAATGCCTGCCTTGTGGTTCTCATACTGGGCTGACTCTGAGGCCTGGAGACCTTTGTCCCTTTCCTATGGTTTATCTCTCATCACTCTGCTCCCATTTGAGTAATAATACCACTCCAGTAATTGTCCTACATGACTGATAAAAGGTGTAGGCTAGAAGAACATGTTTTCATCATAGTAGTTAAATCAAATAGCTGTTAACTATACCCACACAAGGGTTATTTATATCTTTAGCTTACATGCCATGATATGGAGCCCCCATTAGAGGTTCCCACAAGGGATTTCCTTGTTTTGTAGCTTTAGAGATAGTTAGGGAAAGTTCAATTTTATCCTATTGCACTCACTCTCCTTTAAAAGAGAGAAGAAAGGAGGTAGTCGAGAGGGGAGAGAGGATAATATTAAGTCAAAAAAGAATACTCTATGCATTTTGTCAAGAAATATCAGCATTACAGACAGTAACTTTCCATCTACTTTACAGATAATTAGACAGGCTTGTCAAACAGAATCAATTAGAGAGAATTTAAAAAAGAACTAATTTAAGTTCAGATACTTGAAGCTGCATCTCCATTTCCTCCCTGATAAGTAATGTTTCACTCAAAAAGAATGTATTGCTGGTTTTTTAGACATTTTCCCCCTCCAAGTTTGGCTGGAAAGGCAAAGATCTATAGTTTTCTTAAAAGTGTAAACAGGATCCTCAGTTCTAGATTTTCAGAAAGTAAATCAATAGGACAATCTAGGACATGAATCATGTTCAGGGTTTGGAAAAAAGTTGTAGAATCACGGAAGCCTGAGGTTTGGAAACTAAGTCTGAAAGGGATGATACAGTTAATAAGAACCATGTTAATTATTAGTTTTTGAAAAGGCTAACTCCTTATTTATACCAAAGAAAGGCTTGTCTTTCTGCTTCTTTCCTTGCTTCAACTGAGGGTTAGTCAGCCTAAATATATGGTTTAGTCAAATGGCATTTGATTCTCTTGGAATCACCACCCAGTTCAGTTAACATCATCATCATACCCCACACACTAAGATTTGTGTCCCTTCCTGTAGTTTGGAAAAACACTAGAAAATCTCTAATTATCACAAGAATTGTCATAAAATTATCAGAAAACACTCTCTTAACAAAATCAATGAACATTTTAAGTGACCCTTCTTGCCTTTATAGTCTTCTTAAACCTAACTTCCCTCCAGTTCTCCTGCAATCCAGTAGGACCAGTCTCCTTTCTATTCCTCAAATTCTTCACTCCATCATCCAAGTTTATTTCTGCAATATTCTTCCTCATCTCTATTTTATATCTTCTCTGATTTCCTTCAGGCCCTTCCCTGATTCTCTTATAGGTCATTTGATCAATAAAAAGGAAAACCAGATCATTTGTCCAATCCTTACAACCTCTCAAATTTCTCCAAAATAAGAATTATATAGAAGGAATAATGATCTCCCAGTTGTCCAATGATCTAAGAAAGTGGTATCAAATTCAACTAGAAACAATTCCTTGCTAGTTCCATATTGGCTTAGAACCTACAACTTAACATTATCTACATTGTGTTGTATTTTTTTATTTTGTTAAATATTTTCCAATTATATTTTAATCCTGTTTCCTTTAGACTCAGGAATTTTGTTGCCCTCCTATTTAATAAATTATAGTGGCTCTATATCACCTCCAAGATTAAATATAAAAATCCTCCTTTTGGTTTTCAGAACTTTCCATTATTCCCCATGCTAAACTTTCCAGTCTTGTATGCTTTATACCTCTCCCACCTACCCTTTTTAAATTTTTTTGTTTCTACCTTTTTTCCCCACATATTCTTCAATCTAGTGATATTGACCTCCTTATTAGTTCCTTACAAAAGACAATCCATCTCTGGACTGCAAGCATTTTCCCTGACTGTCTTCCTATGTCCTCCTCTCCTCAACTCTGCCTTCTGGTTTTCCTGTTTTCTTTTTCTTCAAGTCACAGTCTAAATTTCTCTCTTTATGGAAGGTCATTAATTTATATTATTACTTGTGCTTACAATCTGTTGATTGTCTCCAATTTATCCTGTATATAACAAGTTTGCATTTTGTATTTGTTTGTTTTTTTGCATGTTGTCATTCCCATTAGATTGTTGACTGTGTAAGCAAGAATTGTCTTTGATCTTTCTTTTTATCTTACCATTAAATGCATGTTTTTGTTGTTTCAGTATATTAGACACTTTGTGACCACCTTTGGGATTGTCTTGGCAAAGGTATTGGAGTATTTTACCATTTCCTTTTTCACTTCATTTTATAAATGAAGAAGTGAATAGAGATAAGTGACTTGCCTGGGGTTATTCAGCAATTAAGTGTCTGAGACTGGATTTGAACTCAAGAAGAGAAGTCTACCTTGACTCTAGGATCCCAGTCTGCCACCTAACTGCGTATACTAAAATAAGTACTTAACAAATGTGTATTGATTCATACTTGGTCTACATACAATTATTTGATCTCAAAGGCATTTAGAGACCAATTGATTGAATTTTCTAAATAACAAAAAAAATCTTTTAAAACTATTTTTTCTTTATTAACATTTTATTTGTTTTCCAATTATATACAATAGTAGTGTCTACCTATCATTTTGTAAGGTTTTGAATTTTACAATTTTCCCCCACTCTCCCTTCCCTCCCTCCCCCACAGAAGACTGTCTGTTAGTCTTTACATTTTCCATGATATATATATATATATATATATATATATATATATATATATATATATATCTGTGTGTGTGTGTATTGATAGAAATTGAATGTATAATAAGAGTAAACATAAACCTCCCCCCCCAAGAAGATGAGAAACCTCAAGAATAGAGAGAAAAAAATGTACTTCAGTCTGTGTTCAGATTCCAATGACTCTAACTCTGTGTTGAGTTGCTTTCTTTATCATAATTCCACCAAGAAAGTTGCTTCACATTTTCCCACAGTTGCTATTACTAGCTGTACCTCCACTCTATTCCTCCCACTCTCATTCTATTCTCTCTCTCCTTTCATCTTGATTCTGTCCAAAAGTGTGTTGTATCTGAGTACCCTCTCCCTTGATCTTCCCTCTCTTCTATCACCTATTCCCCCATTCCCCCTTATCCCATCCCTTTCTTCTCATTTTTCCCTAGGGTAAGATAGATTTACTCACCCTATTAAGTGTGTATGTTATTTCCTCTCTGAGCCATTTCTGATGAGAATTAAAGCTCACTCATTCCCCTTTGTCTTCC
Source organism: Macrotis lagotis (assembly GCF_037893015.1). NCBI lineage: Eukaryota > Metazoa > Chordata > Mammalia > Peramelemorphia > Peramelidae > Macrotis > Macrotis lagotis. The sequence goes on from NC_133658.1 coordinate 284,249,472, forward strand.
CCTTTTCCAATCCATTGAAAAAGCTTTTTTTCTTGACTCTTGTGAAATGTCCTATCTTCTTCTTCTTCTTCATCTCTTTCCCTTCCTCCCAGTACTTACCTTTATCACCCACTGACTCCATCTTTTTACTATATTATACCATTATATTCTGCTCCTTCCTATGTCCTGTCTATATATCCTCTTTCTAACAGCTCTTATAAATGAGAAAGTTCATGTGAGTTTTTAATATCTTCTTCCCAGGCAGGAACACAAACAATTTAATATTAAGTTCCTCATAGTTAGTCCTTCTCTTCCACCCCCTCTATGGTTCACAAGAGTCCTGTACTTGGAGACAAACTTTCTGTTCAGTTCTGGTTGTTTCAATAGGAAAGTTTGAAATTCTCCTGTTTCATTGAAAGTCCATCCTTTCCCCCCGAAAGAGGATGTTCAGTTTTGCTGGGCAGTTTATTCTCAGTTGTAAACCAAGACCTTTTGTCTTCTGGAATATCATATTCCAATCCCTACAAGCCCTTAATAGATGCTGCCAGATCCTGTGTAATCCTGAATTTGGAGTCTTAGTAGTTGAATTGTTTGTTTCTGGCAGGCTTTATAATTTTCTCTTTGATTGGGGAGTTTTGGAATTTGGCTATAACATTCTTAGAAATTTTTCTTTTAGGATCTCTTTTAGGAGGTGAGGGGTGAATTCTTTCAGCTTCCATTTTACCCTCTGCTTCTAGGATCTCAGGGCAATTTTGCTGCATTATTTCTTGAAAAGTGAAGTCTAGGCTCTTTTCCTGATCATGGCTTTCAGATAGCCCAATAATTTTTAAATTATTTCTTCTGGATCTGTTTTTGTGGTTGGTTGTTTTTCCAATGAGATATTTCACCTTTTTATCTAATTTTTGACTTTTTTGTAAGAGTTTTACCAAACTTTGTAAGAGTTTTATTTCTTCCTGCTTTCTTGCAAAGTCATCAGCTTCCTTTAGTTCTATTTTGCATTTGAAGGAATTATTTTCTTCAGAGAGCTTTTTTATCTCCTTTTCAGCTGGCCAATTCTGCTTTTTAAGGCATTCTTGTCCTCATTTGCCTTTTGTTTTGCTTTTGTCTATTAGGCCTAAATTTGTTTAACATATTATTTTGTCCAGTATTTTTTGTATACCTTTCACCAAGCTGTTGATTTGGTTTTCATGATTTTTCTGCATTGCTCTCATTCCTCCTCCCAATTTTTCCTCCATCTCCCTTAATTGAGTTTCAAAGTCCTTTTTGAGCTCATTCATAGTCTGAGTCCATTTTCTATTTCTCTTGGAGGTTTTGGATATGGAAACTTGGAATTTTTCTTCATCTGAGTATGTGTTTTGATCTTTCTTGGTACTAAAGTAATTCTTTACGGTCAGATTCTTCTTTTTCTGTTGTTTACTCATTTCCTCAGCCCAAGACAGCACTTACAAGACTTTGGGTTTTGGGGGTTTATTTTGGGGGGACACCCCACTGGGAACTTTATTCCTCCAAGGTCTTATGCTCTCTTGACTGTGCTTTAATATGAAGATGCCCCCCATACTTCCCTCTGCCCTGGAGCTATAAGGAAGGATCCAACTTGACTATTTAGTATGGAAGCCCAAAACTGCAACCTCGATCTGAGTGTAGGCTAGCAGCAGAGTCCTACCCCAAGGGAGAGCAGAGAAATCTCTGCAGACTTCTCTTACATTCTCTTGGGGTGCAGGCTGCATTCTCCAGATTCTAGCTGCAGATTCTGCAGCCATTGCTCCTCATTCTATGCTCATTCTGGTGCAGCAGAATTCTCTCACCACCCCTTCAAGCTGTTGCCTGTTATCTCTGCACTGCACTGGACTGGACTGGGTGGTGCTGCACTGTGGCCATGGCTTTTTTCCCAACCCCCAGTCCTGATGAAATATACCTTTCCTGTGGAACTTCTAAGTTATCTTGGACTGGGAAGATATATCACTCAGTCTTTCTGTGGGTTCTGCCTTTCTAAACTTTGGTTAAATTCATAATTTATTGGCTTTTGGAGTTTTGAGGGGAAGGAGTTCCCAGGAAATGCTGCCTTTCCGCTGCCATATTGTCTCTGCCCCTTTTTTTAAACTTTTTAAAATTAAAGTGATTTTAATTTTTTTCACCACCTTTGTGCTGAGATGCTCTTCAATTTCAGATGACTCAAAGGATTATGGAAAAACACATCATGGATGGAAACAACATGAAGTACATTACCAAGGATAGTCTGAAATTCAATAAATGACATCATCCAAGGCAGTTTTGAAAAGGGAAAGGAGGCCAGGCACATAGTGTGAATAAAGGATAACAGATCCACAGTCTCAGTAATGGGTGCTCTGGTGACCACAAATTATCAAGATCTAGAGGAATGCCTTCAAAGAGGTGGGTGACTCCTCCAAGGAGAAGTTGTGGAAAAGATGAGGGCAAACACCTCATAGCATGAGAAGGTACCAGATGTAACATAATCTCTATGTTGCAGGGTCTACCCACATCATTAAGATTGTGAATTTCTCTCAGTCTTGAATTACAAAATGATACGTTACTTCCCTGAAGTTCGGTTTTCTCCTCATCTTCCTTCTACCTAAACTTTGAAATGCTGTGATTGACTAGGGAGAGATTTGTCTTAGCATAATGGAATCCAAACCCCCATATCACTTCCTGACCATTTCCAAACCATGTTACCTTGTCTTACACTTCTCCTTTTACACTCCCTTTTATGTTTTATCTTTCCGCATTAGAATAATAGTTAATAATGATTAGCATTTATATAATGCTTTAAATTTTACAAAGTGCTGTACAAATAGGATCTCATTTTATCTTCATAATAACCTGATTGGTAATATTATTATCCCTCTTTTACATGTAAGGAAACTGAAGCAAAGGTTTAATAACTTCTACAGATCCTATATGTCTGAGGTAGAATTTGAATTCAGGTCTTCCCAAATTCTGGTCCAGCCCTCTATTCACTGTTCCACTTACCTGACAAAATGATATCCTCAGAACAATACCTGGTACGTACTAAATTCTTAATAAATTCTTTGTTGTTCATATAAAATGAAGATGATATCCCTGATTATTCCTCCTCATTGGGGAATTGCGAAACTGAAATTAGAGAATGCAAAAAAAAAAGATTTAAAATTTCTCTATCTCTATTACTGGCACTCTCTGTATCTCTGTCTCTCTGACCCTCTCTTTCTCTCTCTGTATGTCTCTGTCTGTATGTCTCTGTTTCTCAGTCTCTCTCTCTCTCTCTCTCTCTCTCTCTCTCTTCCTGTGTTCTCTTTCTGGCTCTCCATCTTTTGATCTCTCTGTGTTTGTCTCTGTCACTGTCTCTGTTTCTATGTGTGTCTCTGTCTCTGTGTCTCTGCCTGTCTGTCTGCCTGTTTGTCTCTCTCTCTCTCTCTCTCTCTCTCTCTCTCTCTCTCACACACACACACACACACACACACACACACTGACACAGACACACAGACACACACACACACACACACACACACACACATACACACATACTTTCCCCTTGCCAAACATACAGCATACATAAAAAATAGCTTAATGAGCCTAGCAGACTTTTGAAGCCAGAGAAACTTGTGTAGTACACCCTGAGAATGCACTACAGAAAGAGAGTAACTCTTCCCCACTGGAATAGGAGTGGACCAGGGAACATCTGGGATACTTATCCAAGGAACAGATTTAGCAAAAACATGGAATTTACGAGTTGGTCGCCTGTTGGAATGTCATAACTACTGGAGTCCAAAGACATCCCTGTTCATGGAAAATTGGTCAGCATGTTACAGGTCTCTTTCCTTATAGGAAGAAACTTGTTTAACAAACTGGCAGGGCTATGTTGGGCAAGCAAGCAGGCTAATGACAATTGCAGTCACCACATAGAATCCTTAGCCAGAAAAAAAGAGGAACAAATACAGCTTTATTGATCTTCCAAATTGGTATGTTTCATGTTGCTATTCAATGAACTGTATGGCAAGGTACATGTTTCTGAGGTGAAGGAGGTTCAAACATTATAGCCATAGATTTGAGTCACTTAAAGTCAATGAAGTGGCAGGTTCTGCTGAATAAAAAGAAGAATGCACTTCACATTCAAAAGGGAAAGGTCTATGTATTTTCTTACACTGTGAGCATGGCACAAAGGCATAATGTATTCTTAATAAAAATTTTCTCCATCAAATATGGCTTTCTCAACTGATGATTTCTTTTTTCTTTTTTTAAGGTTTTTGCAAGGCAATGGGGTTACGTGCCTTGCCCAAGGCCACACAGCTAGGTAATTATTAAGTGTCTGAGGCCAGATTTGAACTCAGGTACTCCTGACTCCAGAGCCAGTGCTCTATCCACTGTATCACCAAGCTGCCCCACCAACTGATGATTTCTAAATGCTATCAGTGCTTTTAAAGAAATCCTGATGACTTTATAAGGTATATGCAATGTGTTTATTCATTAAGAAATAGAAAATAAACCAACAAACAAATGCAAATTCAAAAGAATTAAAGACTAGAAAACTATGTTCCTTTTGATTTTTGTTTTGTTAGAATCAACTTTAAAGTCAGAAACGTTTTGTCTTAGGAGGGAAAAGGCATTGTTGTTTTTAGATAAATTCACAAATAAATAAAATGAAGATTTCCTCCCTGCTACCTAATGAGGAGCATGGAAGAGGTTAAGAAAAGGTACAAATCAAATATCCAAATCAAAATTCAAACATCCAGGCAAAGACATGGAGAAGGAGGATTACCCAAGGTCATCAGAACCAATGAAACAAAGCCAGTTTAGATCACTTCATTTTTTTTAAAATGGGCAAAAGTAACCATTTGCAAATCTTTCTAAAAACATAACAATGAACAGCAGGCAGAATTCATTGCCAGGGCTATACTTTAATATTTTTTAGCATGCTCTACTGGAATGGCCATTAAGAGCCTAGACTATATCGGTATATAAAGTTGGACTATATGAGTAACAACAATAATGATAATATAACTAACATTTATAAAACATGACAAGGTTTATGAAGAACATGGTATGAACATGATAGAGGCAAGATCTACTATATTTCCCTATGTATAAGATGCACCTTAATTTTGGGGGTCAAAATTTGAAAAAATATTGAACTCAATAATACATAAATTATTGAACTTAAGATTTATTCATTGTGAAATTCAAGCACCTTCTGCACATAGATTTCATGCATCTTTTGGGCAAGTGAAGTACTTGTACACGTATTTACTCCATTCCATTTCATGAACCTGAAGCACCAGTTGTGTCCTTTGAAATCAATCATTTCTTTTTCTTTTTTTGATGTTATTACAATTTAATTTTTTAATTTTTTTTAGGTTTTTTGTAAGGCAAACAGGGTTAAGTGGCTTGCCCAAGGCCACACAGCTAGGTAATTATTAAGTGTCTGAGACCAGATATGAACCCAGGTACTCTTGACTCCAGGGCCGGTGCTTTATCCACTAGGCTACCTAGATGCCCATTTTTTTTATTTTTTAAGACCGATTTTATTTATTTTGAGTTTTACCATTTTTCCACTATTCTTGCTTCCCTTACCCCATCCCCCACATAAGGCAGTCTGTTAGTCTTCACATTGTTTCTATAACTTGCATTGATCTAAGTTGAGTGTGATGAGAGGGAAAATCATATCTTTAAGGAAGAAAAATAAAGTATAAGAGATAGCAAAATTATACAATAAGATAACAGGTTTTTTCCCTAAATTGAAGATAACAGTCTTTGTTCAAACTCCACAATTTTTTCTCTAGCTACAGATGGTATTCTCCATCACAGATGGCCCAAAATTGTCCTTCACTGTTGCACTGATGGAATGAAAAAGTCCATCAAGGTTGATGATCACTTCCATGTTTCTGTTGGGGTGTACAATGTTTTTTATGGTTCTGCTTATCTCACTCAGCATCAGCTCAAGAAAATCCTGCCATGCTTCCTTGAATTCGTATCCCTCCTTATTTCTAATAGAACACTTGTGTTCCATGACATATGTATATATATGTATATATATATATATATATATATATATATATATATATATATATATATATATATATACATATATACCAAAGTTTGTTAAGCCATTCCCCAATTGAAGGACATTCACTTAATTTCCAATTATTTGCTACCACAAAGAGGGCTGCTATGAATAATTTTTGTACAAGTGATGTGTTTATCCTTTTTCATGATATCTTTGGGATATAGACCCAGTAGTGGTATTACTGGATCAAGGGGTATGCAAATTTTTGTTGCCCTGTGGGCATAATTCCATATTGCTCTCCAGAAAGGTTGGATGAGTTCACAGCTCCACCAACAATATATTAGTGTGCCAAATTTCCCACATCCCTTCCAGCATTGATCATTGTCCTTTCTGATCATATCAGCCAGTCTGAGAGAAGTGAGTTGGTACCTCAGAGATTCTCTACTTTGAATTTCTCTAATAAGTAGTGATATAGAGCAATTTTCCATATGACTATGGATCACTTTGATTTCCTCATCTGTGAATTGCCTTTGACCATTTGTCAATTGGGAAATGGCTTATTTTTTTTTGAAAATTTCACTTAGTTATCTGTATATTTTAGAAATGAGTCCTTTGTCAGAAATACTTGTAAAACTTAGTTCCTAATTTATTTCATTTCTTTTGATCTTTAGTGGTGCAAAAGCCTTTGAATTTAATGTAATTGAAATTATCTAGTTTATTTTTAATGATGTTCTCTATCTCTTCCTTGGTCATAAACTGTTTCCCTTTCCATGTATCTGAAAGGTAAACTATTCCTTGATCTCCTAGTTTGCTTACAATATTGTTTTTTATATATAAAACTTATATCTATTTTGATCTTACCTTGGTATAGGGTGTGAGGTGTTGGTCTAATCCAAGTTTCTTCCATACTAACTTACAATGTTTCCAACAGTTTTTATTGAAGATGGAGTTTTTATCCCAATAGCTGGACTCTTTGGGTTTATCAAACAGCAGATTACTGCAATCATTTCCTGCTATTGCACCTAGGCTATTCCACTGATCCACCACTCTATTTCTTAGCCAGTACCAGACAGCTTTGATGATTGATATTTTATAATATAATTTTAGATCTGGTAAAGCTAAGCCTCTTTCATTTGCACTTTTTTTCATTTAATCCCTGGAAATTTTTGACTTTTTATTTCTCCATATGAATTTATGTACATTTTTTTCTAACACATTAAAGTAAATTTTTTGGAATTTTGATTGGTAAGGAACTAAACAAATAGGTAAATTTTGCTAGAATTGTCATTTTTATTATATGAACTCAACTATCCATGAGCAGTTGATGTTTGTCCATTTATTTAAATCTGATTTGATTTGTGTGAGAAATGTTTTGTAATTGTTTTCAAAAAGTTTTTGAGGCTGCCTTGGCAGGTAGACTCCCATGTATTTTATATTGTTTGAGGTTACATTGAATGGGATTCCTCTTTCTAGCTCTTTGTGCTGTATCTTGCTAGTCATACATAGAAATGTTGAGGATTTATGGGGTTTTATTTTATATCCTGCTGCTTTGCTAAAGTTGCTAATCATTTCTAGTAGTTTTTTTAGATGATTTTTTGGGATTCTCTAAGTATACCATCATGTCATCTGCAAAAAGTGAGAGTTTTGTCTCTTCCTTCCCAATTCTAATTCCTTCAATTTCTTTTTCTACTCTTATCCCTGAGACTAGCATTTTTAATGTGATATTGAATAGTAGTGGTGACAATGGGCATCCTTATTTCACCCCTAATCTTATTGAGAATGAGACTAGCATATCCCTGTTGCATATAATGCATGTTGTTGGTTTCATATAGATACTGCTCATTTTTCTAAGGAATAATGCATGTATTCCTACACTCTCTAGTGTTTTTTAGTGGGAATGGGTGCTGTATTTTGTCAGAAACTTTTTCAGAATCTATTGATATAATCATATGATTTCTGATATTTTGTTATTGATTAAATTAATTTTACAGACAGTTTTCCTAAGACTGAACCAACCCTGCAGTCCTGAGATAAATTCTACATGGTCATAATGTATTATCCTAGTGATAACTTGTTATAATTGTTTTGCTAAGATTTTATTTAGGATTTTTGCATCTATATTTATCAGGGAGATAGGTCTATAATTTTCTTTGTCTGTTTTAACTCTTCCTGGTTTAAGTATCAGCACTTTATTGATGTCACAGATAGAGTAAGGCAGAGTTCTGTCTTCACCTATTTTCTCAAAGAGTTTATATGGAATTGGAATCAATTGTTTCTTAAATGTTTGTCACTTGTGATTCCATCAGGTCCTGGAGATTTTTTCTTAGGGAGCTCAATAAGGACTTCTTGAATTTCTTTTTCTGAAATAGGGTTATTTCCTCTTCATTTAATCTGGGCAACTTATATTTTTGTAAATATTCATCCATTTCACTTAGATTGCCAACTTTATTGGAAGAGTTGGGTAAAATAATTATGAATTATTACTTTATTTTCCTCCTCATTGGTGGTGAGTTCACCTTTTTCATTTATGATAGTAGCAATTTGTTTTTCTTTTTTCTTATTTTTAATCAAATTGACCAAAGGTGTATCAATTTTATTGGTATTTTTTAATAAAAGCAGCTCTTGGTTTTATTTCATATTTCAATAGTTTTCTTGCTTTATATTTTATTACTTTCTCCTTTAGTTTTTAGAATTTATACTTTTGTATTTAATTGGAGGTTTTTAATTTATTCTTTCCCTATTTTAGGTGCATATTTAGTTCATTGATTTCTTCTTTCTCTAATTTATTCATGTAAGCATTTAAATATATAATATATCCTCTGACAGCTGCATTGAGTGAATCCCATAGGTTTTGGTATATTGTTTCATTGTTGTCATTATCAAGGATGAAAAAATTAATTTTTTCTGTAATTTGTTGTTAGATCCACTCATTTTTAAAAAATGTTATTTAGTTTCCAATTAGTTTGGAGTCTATCTCGCCCTGGTCCAATATTGCATATGATTTTTATTGCATTATTATCTGAGAAAGATGTATTCACTATTTCTGCCTTTCTGCAATTGATCATTTAGGTTTTTATGCCCACTGCAGGAAAAAAAAGTATATTCCTTTCTATCCCCATTCAATTTCCTCCATGTCTATCATATCTAGGTTTGCTAATAATCTATTTACCTCCTTAACTTCTTTCTTGTTTATTTTATAATTAGATTTATCTAAATTTGAGAGTGGGAGGTTAAAGAATCCCACTAGTAGAGTTTTGCTATCTATGTCTTCCTGTAGTTCTTTCAGCTTCTCTAAGTATTTGGATTCTATCCCATTGGGTGCATACATATTTAGTATTGAAATCACTTTATTGTCTATGATACCTTTTTAGGAGAATATAGTTTCCTTCCTTATCTCTTCTAAGGCTATCTATTTTTGCAACTGCTTTGTCTGAGATAAGGATTACTCCCCCTGCTAATTTCAGTTCAACTGAAATAAGATATATTTTCCTCCAACCTTTTACCTGCAATCTAGTATACTGGTAGCAAATGTGAAACAATAAGCATAAAGACAACAAACATGAAAAAGCAAGAAATATAAGATTAAAAACACCAAAAACCACAATATAAGATGCTCACAGCTTTTAGAACCCCAATTTTTCCAAAATGGGTGTATCTTATACATGGGTAAATATGGTTTTCTAAGTGGCATGATTGGAAAGTCCTTACTATATAGGTAATTTTCCCCATTAAAAAAGTAACAAAACTTGTCTGGATTAAATTAGTCTAGGAAACTTTAGCTCAAAGCTTTGATTTCACTTTCTAATGGTCTACACTTCCCACTATTAGGTGTCATCACCCATTGAATTGGGCATATAATTATAGTAAATATAGAGATAAAAGGAACAAAGTCCTGCTGGACCAAATCTCTATCTCTGCTGAATATTCTTTCTTTGCTTATATATTGAAGAGGTGGAATAAGAGAAAGCAGTATATCTTACTTCATTCCACAATTATCACAATTATTTCAATTATGTTCTCAGAAGAGTGATTAGGAAATCAATGGAGTAACTAAGTCTTTCTAATCCAAGATCACAAATTTAAGGTACAGGAAAATGACCAGGGCAAGACTTCTGAAAGAGAGGTGGACTGGGAGCATGGACATTGTTGGTTCATGGACCGAACAGATCAGTCACGTGGTAGGTGTCCAGAGCTAATATAAATCCAGCCCTGGAACCAAGCCAGCAGAATAGGATCTTTCATAGGGAATGGAAGTTTGTTCTCAGTAGACAAAATCTTCATCCAGGATTACTGAGGGGAAATTGTGAACTCAGGTCTTAACCAAGTACAGCATGAGTCAGGGTTGGTGAATGAGTTGTCTACCCAAGGACCCCAAATGAATGACTTGACCTCCAGAAGTCTCAATGATGGCATCATTCAAGTTGATCAAAACAAAGTGCTGAAAAAATGAGCAAAACCCAAAACAGTAAAGCACAAGTATTGTGTCCATGAGTGCCTGGACAAAAGCCCAAATGAGGATAACACTAAAGCACCACTAAACAAAAATTTCAAATAAAAAGCCTTCCCTAAAAGACAAATTAGAATTATAAGACAATGTAATTTAAAAAAATTAGAGTGCTTGGGGCAGCTAGGTGGTGCAATGAATAGAGCACTGGCCCTGGAGTCATGAGTGCCTAGGTTCAAATCTGGCCTCAGACACTTAATAATTTTCTAGCTGTGTGGCCTCAGGCAAGCCACTTAACCCCATTTGCCTTGCAAAAAAATGCTAAAACTAAAAAAAAATGTGAGTGTTATGATGAGAGAACTGAGATTGAAGAAATAATTGGAAAAAGTGATCAAATATTTGAAGGAAATCTCTTAAAAGAAGAGCTGAAAAATTTTATCCCAGTGACAGACTGTCTGAAAGTTAGAATGGATAAAATAACAATTAATGACTCCTTGAGACATAAAACAAAACATCCAAAGATTAAAAATAGAAGAAGATATTTGGCATTTCATATAAAAAACAAATGATTAATAATTGATAAAACAAATATATGAAGAAGGATCTACCAGTTACTTCCTGAAAGAAACCTCAAAATGTAAATGTAAACTAATAGAAACTTCATAACACAACTCCATAACTTTCAGGTAAAAACAAACAAAAACCAAAATATTGTAAGCAGTCAGAAAGAGTATAAGTACTAACTAACCAGTCAGATTCTCACAATAATTAATGGCTACAACTGTAATGAGGCAAAAAAGGATATAATACTATATTCCAGAAGACAAAGATATAGACTTCTAGGTTAAATTGCTCAAAAAATTGAATATAAATCCTTAGGTGAAGAGGGAGGTCAAGGAATGGACCTTTAATGATAAAAAGGAATTCTAAATATTCATAATAATTTTAAAATACCAGAGATAAATAGAAATGTTGAAGTACAAACACAGGTGAAGAAGCATTAAAAAGTAAATGATATTAGAGATTATGGAGAGTCAAATAAAATTGAGAACCTGGTAGTGTCTTATTGTGTTTTGATTATTTTAAAAAGAGGAAGGAAAGAGATGGGGGAAATATACTAAGGCAGAAAAGGGGAGAAAAAGAGGGTGGAACTCTATTTACACAGTCAGGGTGGGCAAGTGGAAGTCCATATAAATGAGGAAGGAGTGGGGAAGGCCAGTATGGTCTCTTGAGCTTTATTTTAATTTAAACTATCCAAAGAAGAAAAGAACACAACCTCAGTTTGGTGTAGAGGTATACTTAATCAACAAGTAAACCAGGATAGGGAAATGGGAGAATAAAAGGGAAAACAGCTCTATAAATTGTTACTATTAAACATCAAGTACGCACTTACACACACACACATACACACAATTTAGAAGCATGATGTTGAAGGAAAATTTGAAAGAAAGACAAGAAAAAGGAAGAGCTTATAGAGTCTGAATGAGGGGAAGAGAAGAGGGGAATCAAGCATCAAGCATAAAGCAACAAATATGAGGACATTCCTGTTACCAGTCCCTCCTTTTCTGTGTGAAGAGCTAGAAGGGTTCAAAGAGAAGGAAAATTACAAGACAATGACTTGGGGGGAGACCATAAATTTTTTAAAAAGTTGTACACAAAGAATATATATTATATGCACAAACAATAGAGATAACATTAAAAGTAAACAACTGGGGGAAAAATTTGTGGCAAGTTTCTTCTCTAAGTCCCTCATTTCTAAGCTATATGAGGGACTGATTTCAATTTGGAAGAGTAAAACAGCATTTTTCAGATGATAAATAGTCAAAGAATATGATCAGAAACTTCCCAAGGGAAGGAAATCCAAACTATTTATAGTTAGCTTTTGAAAAAATTCTCTCAATCCTTTATAATTAGAGAAATGATAATTAAAACAATGCTGAGGCCCTGCTTCATATCCATCAGAATTACAAGGCAACCAAAAAAATGATATGTTAGAGGAATTTTGAAAAATCCAGTACCTTATTGGACTTTTGGTCTGTGTATTTACCCATCTGTTCTGGAAAGAAATTCAGAACAGAACTATACTCAGTATTTAATAAACTGAGCATACCCTTTTACCCAGAAATGCCAGTAGTAGAACTATATCCCACAGACATTTTTTAAAAAGTAGACAAGGTCCGAATATATACACAAATATTTATAGGATTTCTTCTTGTGGTGACAAAGAATTGACAACTAAGAGGATGCCCACCAACTGGGAAATGGCAGAAATAATTGCATAAGACTGAATTATTTCATATGAATGAAATGAGATACTATTATTTTATAAGAAATGAAGAAATAAATGGATTTTCAAAGATATGTATAAAGTACCACAGATCAATTTATACTAAAATATCAACATTATAAAATTCAACATTATAAATTCAAAATTTAAAAGCTTAAGAACACTGATCAATTAAATGATTGATGATGATTATAGAAGAAGAATATGCTTCACTTCTCATAAATAAGTGATTAGATAGAATGAGATACCCATTTTTTTATCTGAACAGTATGGAAATTTATTTTTCATTGCTATGCTTACTTGCTACAAGAGGTTTGTTTTTCTTTACTTTTTCTTTTTTTTTAAGTTGGGGGAGGGTAGGAGGAAAATGCATAATAATTGAAAAAAAATGAAACATCTCCAAGCTATTTAGTAGACGTCTTTTTATTAGGTGGTCAATAAGGATTGTCATTTTATTCTAATTTCAAGCTAGGACCACAGAATAGGCTGATTTAGGCATGGCCTGGAACAATTTTTTATCTCTTTTTATACTTACAACAACCTTATGAGGTAGATGACCTTCATTTCCCTCGCCCCATCTAAAGGGAATTGGTTTCAGATAACTGAATCCAGAGTGGTAGAAACAGGTTCCACAAGACATTAACTGAGGCATTGCAACTAATTCCAGAGAAACTGGCAGGGGTGAGCCCCTGTGAGATTCCTTTCCTTGTGAAGGGCAAGACCACCCTTGGAATGGGTTTGCCTGAGAGATGAATTTAAGTCTTGGAAAGTGTCTTGGTTCTGGCAGTGTCCAATGAACTCAAGCCAGGGGGAAGGAGGAGAGTGTACTTGCAGAGTTGAATATCATAGACCTCTGAGTGGCATGTTAGCCTTGTCCTACTGTGGAAATCTTGTTGTCAAATTGTGCCACACTGATGTGTAGTCCATCATGTGACATGTTAGTTTTACCTTACTGTCAAAAGACTATTGCCAAAAGATCATTGTACTGACAATTGTACCACTGTGAGACAACAGTTTTATTGCCAATTTATTGCCAGAAAATCACATACTGGCGCTTTGTCCAGCATTGTTGGAGGACTCCCTAATGTGGGAAAGACCCACATCCATAAGATCAAGGACTCTCATAGTATCTGGGTCATCACCAGAAGTCCTATTCTTTGTTGAATCAAGTCATGGGGTGATAATGGTTCTGGGAAAGGCAGTGATAAGGATTCTTTGAACATCATTCCCTTCATTATAATCAACATAATGTGCATGTCATGTCTTCTTCAATTACAAAATTCAACAATCATCATAAATAAGGAAACTAAGACTGAGAGAAATTAAGTGATTTAGAATAAAACAACTAGTAAATGTCCGAGGAAAGATATGATCCCAAGTCTTCCTCATACCAAATCCCTTCTTTCTAACAACACCACCATAATGCTTCCCTCTACAATATTAGAGCTATAAAGTATCTAAGAATGTAATATAATGTTAGATCATTGGAATACAAGTTTATGGGATTTAGATCTAGAAGAAACTTTCAGTTTTAGAAGCAAAAAAACTGGGACCCTAAGAAGTTATATATGTGTGTATATGTGTTTATATACATATGTGTATATATATCTATATATATATACACACAATATGTATGAGTGTTTGAATAAGTACATATACCTAAGAAAGTACATACATACATATTTTTATTTACTAAAATTATATGGAGATGGAGCTAGGATCTGAATCCATATTGTTTGACTCCTCTCCAGTGCTCTTTATTGTGTACTTTGCCACATGCATAGAAGAAATTTTACCTCATAACTGAAAAGATCCTCTGAAGATCTAGATGATCCTCTATCTTCTTATTTCTGTCATTGGTCTACATGTGGAATAAAGAGTTAGTTCCCAAGTTTCCTGGGTCACTTGGACATTCTTTTTTACCCATTGTCTCTGAAAACTACACTCATTTTCTTATCAGAATTTGGTAGTTTTAATATCTGTGTTCATTGCTTAATGTACTGTTTCATCATTCTTTTGAATCCTATGGAAAAGAAAATAAATGTTCTCACATTACTTGCATTCATAGAGTCAGTTATTTTTGGGAGGCTATTGTAAAAACAGTTCTCTTTCTTTGAAATTTTCTGACAAAGGTACAGTTCCTCCTAGAATTTTATTGTATCGTCCCCATTCACATCTGGCCACTGGACCCAGATGGTTCTGGAGGAGAAAATGAGGTTGGTGACTTAGCACAGTACCCCCTACTGGCTTGCCCTTGGAATTACTAAGCCAAGTGAACAAAGCCTCTAGGATCTTCAAAAATAAACCTCTGAGAGCTAGCCCCCCCCCAACAAAAGATGAAAAAAGGCCAGAGAAAAGGGAAGAGGCCCATAGAGAAGTACTTAGAATAGACAGAGAGATCTAGCACTGCTGAAGAGAAGATGAATTGGTCTCCAGCCCAGAAAGACTTCCCTGAGGAAATCAGGAAGGAATTTGAAAATCAATTGGAAAAACTGGGAAAAGAAACTCAAGAGAAAATTAAAATCATGAGACAAGAAAACAAATCCTTGGAAAATACAATTGGACAAATGCAAAATGAGACTAACTCTCAGATCTTTCTTCAATTGGGCAAATGCAAAAAGAAAATGATTCTCTCAAAACTACATTTGGGAAAATAGAAAAGTCCTTTAAAAATAGAATGGACCAACTGGAAAAGGAATTGCAAAAGATAAATGACTTCACAGCTAAAGTTGGATCCTGCACCTGCCACTCACCAAAGTCTCTATGACTGAGGCTGACCCTCTGGCTTCTCCCAGCTGCTCTGCTCTCATCTCTCAGTTCCCCCGCAGTCATCTGAGACAGACTTTCTTGGTAGGTCTTCTTCTCCTAGCTTCTCTTTCTGGGTTTTCTTGATCAAATTTCTATTAAAAGGTTTCTCTCATGTTATTTCTGAAGGGAAAGAGAGAACACCTATCACAATGCTTGTCTTCTCTCCACCATCTTGGCTGGAAGCCCACCTTCACCTTTGATTGTTGTATGGTGGGTGTTCTTTCTAATTGCAGTGTTGTAGTTGTTATTTATATTGCTTTCCTATCTCTGCTTACTTTCCTTTGCATCAATTCATTTAAGTTTTTTCATGGTTCTCAGTACTTTTCAAGCTTAGCAACTTCAACAATAATGCATTAGTTTGCCTATCTTCCATAATTCCCTTATATTACTTTCTATTACTATTTTTGTCAATTTGCTAGGTATGAACTTAAACCTAAAGCTTGTTTTGATTTACATTTCTCTTGTTATTAGTGTTTTGAAACATTCCTTCCTAGTTTGCAAATTTTCTTTTAAGAATTCTTTGTTCATTAAGTTTGGCCATTTGCCTTTGACCTTATGTATTTCTGTTAGTTATTTAAATAAATGTTATCAGAAATATTTGAGACAAAGATTTTTCTCCAAATTGACTATTTTCCTACTTGCATTACTGTATTACTTTTGTTTGGGTAAAAGTTTTCTCATTTGAAGCCATCAAAATTTCTCAAATTATTATATTTTTTTTTGGTGAGGCAATTCAGTTAAATAACTTTCCCACAGTAACTCAACTAAGCAAATGGTAAGTGTCTAAGGTAAAATCTGAACTTAGGTCCTCCTGATTCTAGGGCCAGTGTTTTATCCAATGAACCACATAGCTACTCCTCCATCTAATTATTTATAATTGCTTCTATCCCTTTTTTGACTAAGACCACATCTCCTAACTTGAACTATGAAAAATTCACAATTTACTTCCTTTCTAATTACTTAACTGAAAGATTTTTAATATTCATGACACATATACATTTTGAATTTTTTTCATATTATATTTTAATAAATCATTCTAAATCTAGTTTCTGCAAATGATTTTCCAATTTTTTCAGCAGTTCTAATCAAATAGGACATTTTTTTATGATTAATGTATGTTTAGGAATTTATTGAATATTGAGCTTTTGAGTTCATTGATTTCTAAATTTTCCTAATCTAGCTTGATCCATTGATCTACTTTTCTATTTTTTAATCAATTACAAATTACCTTAATTATTAAAAGTTCAAAATACATTTTAAAGTTGAAAGTGCTATTCCCTCTGCATTCATCTTTTTTCCCACAATCTCCCTTATTTTTCTGTCAAATGAATTTTATTATTATTTTTTCTGTTCAGTAAAAGTATCCTTTTGATAGACTAGTAAAGAACTAAATTTGTATATTTTGATGGCATTGTCATTTTTATTTTGTTGATATGGCTCAGCTATGACCAGTGAAGATACCTTCATCTATTTAAATTGTCATTATATCTTTAAAGAGTGTTTGGTAATTAATTCTATGTAAATGTTATGTACTTTGACATATTGTCTCCCAAATTTGTGTGTACTTTGTAGCTATTTTGAATGGAACTTTCTTGCTATTATGACCTAAATTTTGTTACACTTATATTGAAACGCAGTTGATTTTCATGGGTTTATTTTATAGCCTGCATATTTACTGAAATTTTCAATTATCTCAGTTTCTTTGCTGACTCCCTAGAATTTTCTCAGCAAATCATCATGTCTTTAGTGATTAGGGATATTTTCTTCTTCTCTTTACTTATTTTGATGACTTTAATTTTTTTTCTTATTATTGTGGCTATCTATTCTAGAATGATTTTAATTTCTATGGAGGTATCCTAACTTTATGACCATATTTATTCACAAAACTTCTATGCTTACTTTGGTGATATAAAGATAATCTTTATTGTATTAAAATATTTCCTTTATGCCTGTTAGAAAAGAGAATTATACTTGACCAGAGAAATTTTGGATTTTTAAAAATATATTTGAAGATATTTATTGCTTTCCTAATGATAACTATCATTGCATTCCTGTTATAAATTCAACTTGTTAAAAGTATAGTTTTTTGAATGAATTGTTTTAAAGACTTAAGGGATTTTGTGAACAGGTTTTTTCCTAATTTTTAAATTTTTTATTTATTAATATATTTGTCTATTGTTCTCTTTCTTTGGCTTATCTTTTTCTACCAGGACCATGTCAGGAAACTGAATCACCTCTATTTAAATTGGCTTAGAAAGATTCTGAAGATTATCTGGTGGGGAAGATACCAGACAGTGAGGTCCTTTCTCCAGCTAAACTGCCTAGCATTCCAGCAATACTACATGGAGTGCACTATAATGGGCTGGGCATGTTGTTAGAATGCCAGATATATGTTTGCCAAAAATCTATTTTATGGAGAACTCATACAGGGCAAGTGTTCATAAGGGAGTCAGAAAAATTGATAGTAAGATTCCTTGAAAGTCCCATTGAAGAACTTTAGTACAAAATTGGAGACACTGGCACAGGAGAGCCCAACATGACATGCCCTCATCACTGAGGGTGCTGCACTCTATGAGGAAGGCAGAATTGAGACAGATCAAAGGAAACATAACATCTGTAAGTTTAGAATACCCACATCAGTTGTTCCCATGGACTATTTGTGACTATCCTGTGGTAGAGCATTCCAAGTTCATATTGGTCTGATCAGCAACACTGTAATTTGTCTCAAACATAGTGATGTCATTTTAATCTTCAATAATGAAGGACAAAAACTATGTGATTTAGATAATAAACCAATATTTGTAAAATAAATGGAGTTTGATAAACTGATTTCCTTCTTTATTTTTGAGAATAATTTGAATTGTATAATTTACAGTTTTCCTTTAAATGGTTGAGATAACTCCTTTGAAAATCCCTTGGCAATAGGAGTTCCCATACCCTTCTTTGATAGTTACTTTATAGCTTGTTCTATTTTTCTGAAATTAAGTTGTTATATGATCATTGTTTTGCTACTTTGGGTATTTTATATTTTTGAAAGCATTGATATATTTCTTTTAAGCTCTCAGTTTTGTTGGCACAGAATTGGTGTCATAATGGATTCTAATAATTCTTGTTATTTTTTCTAATTAGTTGTGATTTTTGTTATTCATTTTTAATTTTTTGTGTTGATTTGAGTTTCTGCTTCTTCTTTTCAATTAGATTAAATATTTACCAACTTTATAAGTACTTTCTGTCTTTCTTTTTGAGGCAATTCGGGATAAGTGTCTTGCCCAGATAACACAGCAAGTAAGTGCCTGAACTCAGGTTGTCCTGATTCTAGGATCAATGCTCTATCCATTGTGCCACCTAGATGCTCCTAAGTTAGTAATATCAAATAACCATTTTTCCTTTTCATTTTTCAGGTAATTTGTTTTGATTTCTGATTTCTTAAGTAATTTTCAAGACCCCATATCTCATGATTATTTTTGGACTTATATTGTAGGCATTCTAATTTTTAAAATATGAATAGTAATCTCAGAAAGTCTCTCTTTTACAATTTTATTATTTGGGGAGCATGATTTTTTTCATTTAGGACTTCCTTAGCTACCTCCAAAATTTTGGTATGTTATCTCATTTTTGTCTTTAAAATTATTATAATTGCTTCTTTGATTTATTCTCTAGCTTACTCAAAATTTGAGATTTTCTTAGCAATCCTCATTTTGGTCTGTGTTATTTGTTTGTGTTTCCTGATTGAATTAGTGTTTTTATTATGAGCTAAAAATGTTTTTGTATTGCTTCATCCTTTTCTTAGGCATCAATTTGCAGTCTACTACATGGTCTATTTTTCATAGTTCATAGTTCCTTTTGATTTTCAGAAATATATATGTCAACTTCCAGCCAAGATGGTGGAGAAAAGACAAGCAGAGTTCTAAAGTCTCCTGATCTTTCCCCATCTATGATATGAAACAAACCTCTTAACCGAATCTGATCCACAAAACCCAGAAAGAAAAGCCAGGAGAAAGAATATTTACCTCAGAATTTGTTTTCCATGGTCCTGGGTGAGTCGGGGCTCAGAGGATGGATCAGCCTTGGATCAGTTAGATTAGCAGTAGGGTTGGAGCCCTGGCAGGCTCCCAAGAGCTGGCCTGCTTGATCAGCAGGGATAGAACCTGGTAGACCATGGGGGCTTGGGTCAACTAGGAAGCAGAGGTATTGGTGTTGGCGCTGATACTCTGGAGATTGTTGACAGGGCTGGGGTGAGCGTTATGGTACAGGAGAGCTGCAGAAATCATACCTGGGCTCCTCCAAGAATAACCATAATTACAGACTACTTCTGCCCCAGGCACAGGTGTGTGAGCAGAAGAACCAGCCCAGCTGACAATAGGGAGAGGGATGACCTCACCCCAGGGTAGAGCCCACTATTGGTTGAAGACAAAAATATTTAACAGTATTTAACAGTTTCAATCACTTCCACCAGGCTAAGGGAGAAGACATCAATCAAGGTCACAGACACTCCAGAAAAGGCAACCAGCACCTCCTATCCTACTGGCCAGCCAGAGAAATTGTGCTCAGTGAGCAAATGCTCTAGCATTCCCTACTGGCCATCTGGAGATTTTGCACTCAATGAGTAAAGCCTCTAGGGATCCCAATACCAAATCTCTGTGAACCAGCCCATCCCCAACTCAAGGTCTTAGCAAAATGAAGAAAGTTTAGCGGAAAGGTGGATCCATCAAAAAATTATTGGAAGGCAAAGACCCTAACTCAGAGAGACATAGAACCTCTGAGGAGAATATGATCTGGTCTCCAGCTCAGAAAGACTTCCTTGAATAAATAAAGAAGGAGTTTAAAATCAATTGGAAAACTTGGGAGAGTAAATCAAAACCTTGCAACAAGAAAACAAATCTTTGGAAAATACAATTGAACAAATACAAAATGAGAATAATTCTCTCAGATCCTCAATTGGTCAAACACAAAAAAAAAATATCTTTCTCTCAAAGCCTCAATTGGACAAATGGAAAGCTCTTTCAAAAGTAGAACTGACCAATTGGAAAAGGAGTTGCAAAAGGTAAATGAAGAAAACTCCTCTCTCAAAAAAAAGAGTGGAGTGTGTGGAAACTAATAAATTCATGAGACAGCAAGAGCCTGTTAAACAAAATTTTAAAAAAATAGAAGAAATAGAAGAAAATGTAAAATACCTCATCAGCAAAACAACTGACCTCAAGAATAGATCGAGGAGGAGCAACCTGAGACATATTGGACTTCCTGAAAATATGGAGGAAGAAAAAAAGCCTGGACTTAATATTACAAGATCTAGTGATGGAACCAGAGGGCAAAGTAGTTATTGAAAGAATACATCTATCCCCTTCAGAAAGAGATCCTAAAATGAAAACACCAAGGAGTGTTGTGGCCAAATTCCAGAACTATCAGATAAAAGAGGAAATCCTACAAGCAGCCAGAAAGAAACAATTTAAATACTAAGGAGCCACAGTAAGGATTATGCAGGAACTGACTACACCAACATTAAGGGATCAAAGGGCCTGGAACAAGATATTCCAAACAGCAAGGGAGCTTGGAATGCAGCCAGGAATTCACTATCCTGCAAAGCTGAGCCTTCTTTTTCAAGGAAAAGATAGACATTTAAGGAAATGGAAGAATTCCAAAAATTCCTGATGAAAAGACCAGAGCTAAATACAAAATTTGGACATCAAACAGGAGGTTCAAGAGAAACATGAAAAGGTTAAAAGGGGGGGAGGGTAAAGAAAAAAACTGCTATCCAATAAGTTGAAACTGGCTATATCCCAGCATGGGAAAAATATTCTCATAACTCTTGAGAATTGCAACTCTAACAGAGAGAATATGCCTAGCCAAAGTAATGGACACTCATGACTTATCCATGAGAATGCTATCCAGTGGGATGAAATTGGCTATAACCCTACTTGGAAGAAATACTCCAACAACTGTCAAGAATTGTAAATCTATTAAAAAGAATGTACTTAGGTAGAAGTGATAGATACTCAGAATTTTCTGTGACTCAGATAGAATGATTTAAAAACACCTCCTTAAAAGAGAGACAGGAAGGAAATGGGAGAAGGGAGGTGTTTGAATGGGATAAATCTCACTACACTAAGAGGTACAAAATACCTATGATAATAGAGGGGAATAAGGGAGGAGATGAGAAACATCTGAATCTTCTTCTCATCAGACTTGTTTTAAAGTTAACTTACATAATACTCAGTTAACTTAAAAAATAGCTAACCTCTCAAGTATTAAAAGGGGAAAAGGGCAGGGGAGTGGAGAAAGGGAGGGGGAGACTAACAAAAGGAAGTGAAGGGAAAAAAGGAACAGAGAAAGAAAGGGGGGTGGATAAAGGAGGGCAAAGACACTGAAGGAGGTGTATTCAGAAAGAAAATACTCGAGAATATGGATAAGGGGGGAAGAAGAAAATTACAAACAGAGGGATGATAGCATGGAGTGCAATAAAGAATCAGTAATTACAATTTTGCATGTGAATGGGATGAACTCTCCCTTAAAACATAAGCTGAATAGCAGAGTGGATTAAAAAAGAGAATCCTACAATATGCTGCTTACAAGAAACTCATTTGAAGCAGAGAAATACATATAGAGTAAAGGTAAAAGGTTGGAGCAAAATATGTTTTGCTTCAGCTGAAGTGAAAAAATCAGGGGTAGCAAACCTTATCTCAGAAAAAACAGCAGCAAAAATAGGTAGCATTAAAAGAGATAAGGAAGGAAACTATATCCTCCTAAAAGATACAATAGACAATAAAGTGATTTCAATACTGAATATATATATATGCATCCAATGGGATAGCATCCAAATTCTTAGAGGAGAAGCTGAAAGAACTAGAAGAAGTCATAGACAGCAAAACTCTCCTATTGGTAGACCTCAACCTCCCACTCTCAGATCTAGATGAATCAAATCATAAAATCAACAAGAAAGAAGTTAAGGAGATAAACAGATTTTTAGAAAAACTAGATATGATAGACTTATGGAGGAAATTGAATGGGGATAGAAAGGAATATACCTTTTTCTCTGCAGTACATGGCACTTATACAAAAATTGACCATGTACTACTAGGACATAGTAACCTAATGATCAACTGCAAAAAGGCAGAAATAGTGAATGCATCTTTCTCAGATCACAATGCAATAAAAGTCATATGCAATATTGGGCCAGGCAAATACAGACTCAGAATCAATTGGAAACTGAATAACCTCATTTTAAAGAATGAGTGGATCAAAAATGAAATTATAGAAAGAATTTATTATTTTATCCTAGATAATGACAATAATGAAATAAGATACCAAAACCTGTGAGATTTACTCAAAGCAGCTGTCAGGGGATATATGATGTCTTTACATGCTTACATGAATAAATTATTGAAAGAGGAAACCAATGAACTAAATATGCAACTAAAAATTTAGAGAAAGAACAAATTAAAGATCCCCAATTAAATACCAACTTAGAAATACTCAATATTAAAGGGGAAATTAATAAAATCGAAAGCAAAAAACTATTGAATTAATAAATAAAAGCAAAGTTTGGTTTTTATGAAAAACCAATAAAATGAATAAACCTCTGGTCAATTAAGATTAAAAAAAAGAAAGAAGAGAACCACATTGTGATTATCATAAGTGAAAAAGGTGAATTCACTACCAAAGAGGAGGAAATTAAAGTAATAATTCAAAATTATATTTGCCCAACTCTATGCCAATAAATTTGATAATCTAAGTGAGATGGATAAATATTTACAAAAAATATAAGTTGCCCAGGTTAAATGAAGAGGAGATTAAATACCCAAACATCCCTATCTCAGAAAAAGAAATTCAACAAGCCATCATTGAACTTCTTACGAAAAAATCTCCAGGGCCTCCAGGATGAATTCACAAGTGAATTGTACCAAACATTAAAGGAAAAAAATTGGTTCCAATTCTATATAAACTCTTTGGAAAAATAGTGGAAGATGGAACTCTGCCTCTTTCTATGAAACTAATATGGTACTGATAGCTAAACAAGGAAGAGATAAAACAAAGAAAATTACACACCTATCTCCCTGATGAATATGGGCTCAAAAATCTTACACAAAATCTTAGCAAAACAATTACAACAATTTATCACTGGGATAATTCATTTTGACTAAGTAGGATATATCCCAGGAATGCAAAGTTGATTGAATATTAGGAAAAGTGTTAGTATAATCACTTATATCAACAACAAACCTATCAGAAATTATATGATCATATCAATAGATGCTGAAAGAGGGTTTTCCCAAATACAGCACCCATTCCTACTAAAAATGCTAGATAGTGTAGGAAAAAATGGACTGTTCCTTAGAATAATGAGCAGTATCTATCGGAAACCATCGACAATCATTATATTCAATGGGGAAAAGCTAGAGGAATTCCCAATAAGATTAGGGATGAAACAAGGATGCTCATTATCACCACTACTACTCAATATCGTGTTAGAAATATTAGCTTCAGTAATTAGAGAAGAAAAAAGAAATTGAAGGAATTAGAATTGGGAAAGAAGAGACAATACTCTCATTCTTTTCAGATGACATTATTGTATACCTAGAGAATCCCAAGAAATCATCCAAAAAACTACTTGAAACAGTTAGAAATTTTTGCAAAGTTGCAGGATATAAAATATACCTTCATAAATCCTCAACTTTTCTATATATGATTATCAAGATAGAGCAGGAAGAGCTAGAAAGAGAAATCCCATTCAAAGTAACCTCAGACAATATAAAATACATGAGAGTCTACTTGCCAAGGCAGACTAAGAACCTTTTTGAAAACAAGTATAAAATACTTCTCACACAAATTAAATCAGATTTAAATCAGATTTAAATAACTGGGCAAATATCAACTGCTCATGGATAGATAGAGCTAATATAATAAAAATGACAATTATACCAAAACTAAACTACCTTTTTAGTGCCCTAACAATCAAAATTCCAAAAAATTACTTTACTGAGTTAGAAAAAGTTATAGTAAATTCATATGGAGAAATAAAAGTCAAGAATTTCCAGGGATTTAATGAAAAAAGTGCAAAGGAAAGGGGCTTAGCTGTACCCAATCTAAAATTATATTATAAAGCATCAATCATCAAAACTGTCTGGCATTAGCTAAGCAATAGAGTGGTGGACCAGTGGAATAGACTAGGTGCAATTGCAGGAAACTATTATAATAATCTCCTGTTTGTTAAGCCCAAAGAGTCCAGCTATTTGGATAAAAACTTTGATTAAATACTCCTGGGAAAATTGGAAGTTAGTATGGAAGAAACTTAGATTAGTCCAACACCTCACACCCTATACCAAGATAAGATCCAAATGGATACAGGATTTAGACATAAAAAACAATACTATAAGCAAACTAGAAGATCAAGCACTATCAGATCTATAGAAAGGGAAGTAGTTTATGACTAAGGAAGAGATGGAGAAGATCACTAAAAACAAACTAGATGATTTCTATTACATTAAAAAAAAACTTTTGCACAGAAAAAAACCACTGTAACCAAGATCAAAAGAAATGTAGTAAACTGGTAAACAATCTTTACAACTAATGTTTCTGACAAAGGACTCATTTCTAAAATGTACTAGGAACCGAGTCATATTTTTTAAAAAAAACATTCCCCAATTGATAAATGGTCAAAGGATATGCAAAGGCAATTTACAGATGAGGAGATCAAAGCAATCCAGATTCTTATGAAAAATTGCTCTAATTCATTACTTATTAGAGAAATGCAAATTAATGCTTCTCCGAGGTACCAGCTCACACCTCTCAGACTGCCCAATAAATCCAGAAAGGATAATGATTATTGTTGGAAGGGTTGTGTAAAATCAGGGACACTATTAAATTGTTGGTGGAGGTTTGAACTCATCCAACCTTTCTGGAGAGAAATTTGGAGCTATGCCCAAAGGGCAATAAAAATTTATATACCCTTTTATCCAGGAATACCACTACTGGGTCTATACCAAGAAGAGATGATGAAAAAGGGTAAAAACATCACTTGTACAAAAATATTCATAGCAGCCCTCTTTGTTGTGACAAAAAAATGGAAATTAAGTAAATGTCCTCCAATTGGGGGATGGCTTATCAAACTGTGGTAAATGTATATCATGGACCACTATTGTTCTATTATAAACCAGCAGGGATGGGAATTCAGGAAAGCCTGGAGGGATTTGTATGAACTTATTTTGTGTGAGATGAGCAGAACCAGAAGAACACTGTACATCATAACAGCAACATGGGGGTGATGATCAACATTGATGGACTTGCTTATTCTATCAGTACAACAATCAGGGACAATTTGGGGCTGTCTGCAATGGAGAATACCATCTGTATCCAGAGAAGGAACCATGGAATTTGAACAAAGTCCAAGAACTATTTCATTTAATTTAGAAAAAAAGCTGATATCTTATTGTCTGATATGGTTATCTCTTATACTTTATGTTTCTTCTTTAAGGATATGATTTCTTTCTCATCACACTCAATTTGGATCAATGTACAACATGGAAACAATATGACTGACAAATTGCTTTTTGTTTGGGGTAGGGGAAGGGATGTAAGACTAGGGGAAGAATTGTAAAACTCAAAATAAATAAAATCTTTAATTAAAAAAGAAAAAATATATTTGTCTCTTAGACATTTCATTCAATCAATCAGTTCATAGTCCAAAAACATGAATTAGGAACTTACTGCATTTCAAGCACTGTATGTAACTCTGAATATACAAAGGCAAAATATTACAAGTGTCTTCAAGAAGTGTACATTCTAATAGAAAAAATAACATGTAAATAGCTTTCTCCCAAGATTCACCACTATTAAACTTTCTTTTTACTATCAAAATTGTCACCATCCCTAGCTACCCAGATTCAGAACTTTGATATCAACTCAAATTTTTGCTCTCATTCTACATATTTAGTCAATGCTTCATATAGATGGGTTTATTGAAGCAGAGACTGACACTGGAGTAAAAGAGGAGATAGTGGAGAAAAGATAGAATGAATAGTAGAGAAAGATGTTTGAATCATGTTAGATGAGTATGAGATTGGAAGAGAAAGTTCCTAGCCAACAGTTTCAATTCTTTTTGGTGAAGTATGAGGCAAGATGCTCAACTGAGAGAGTGGAGAAAGATGAAAATGTTTGGAATAGCTATTGTTAGGAGTGGGATAATGAATCAATTATTGGGGAATTGAATGTTTGTCTTGCTATTGAGAGACCAGGTGATATCCTATAGCACATTTTTGATGGACTTAGTCAATACTATTTCATGATTTCTGATAGTTTCATTCAGCAAAATGCGGGTAGAAAGGGGCAGCTAGGTGGCGTAGTGGATAAAGCACTTGCCTTGGAGTCAGGAGTACCTGGGTTCAAATCTGGTCTCAGACACTTAATAATTACCTAGTGTGTGGCCTTGGGCAAGCCACTTAACCCCATTTGCCTTGAAAAAAGCTAAAAAAAATGTGGGTAGAAGCAAAAAGACAGTTCAGAGTAGTATGATCCATGTTTCAGGATTAGTCTTCATATTTGGTTTGTTTGTTTTTAATCCCTAAAGATGAAATAATTTATTTCATTCTTTGTTCTTTCTGATAGAGCATTTATTTACCTTGTTTTTTATGTTGTTTGATATATCTTCTGACTGCCTGTGGAATTTGTTAATTATCATGGGAATTACTAAATTTGGTCACTAAATGTCTTGAAGTTTTAAGTGTAAGGTTGCTATGGTTGTTTTTCTGGAGATGATTTGTGTATCCTTTCAATGGGTTATTTATTTCCCTTAGTCAAACATTCTGGGCAGTTTTCTTGTATTTTGTATCATAGCGGTCAGGTTTTTTAATCTGAAGCATTCTTTACATCACAATAGGGATACTTATTATCTTTAAATCATCTCTGCATCTCCTTTTTGCTTCACTTCTTCCAGATAGTTCATATTCCAAATCATTCTTATACCCTCTTTTGCATCCTTGGGAAAACTCAGCACAAATATAAATAACTTCTTATTCTGCTGGTTATTGCATAAGCTCTAAGTTCTCATTTTGTTCCTTTCTAATTTCTCTTATATTGTTCTTTTCCTTTTTGAACAATTATGTAATGTTTTATAGTTAGTCTGTGCTTTCTGATTCAGTGCTCAAACACTGATTTCATTTTCTTTGACTTCTAATATTTGTTTAAGTGAACTTTGCAATTTCATTGGTTTTGATATTTATTCTTCCTTCAAATTTAATTTCATCTGTTTTCACTACTTGCACTCTAGGTTTTTAGTTGATTTTTCTCTCACTTAACATCTTTAGTGTTTAAAACATTTTTCCTTTATTTATATACCTGTTACTCATTTTCTAACTTTTCCCTCTTTTGTTTTGGATACACATTCAAGGCTAGAGTACTATGTTTTTTCAAAATTCTTTCATAATAGATAATTTACCTTTTTACCAGTCTCAGTTTCTGCACTAAGTGTCTTTTGAGGAGAAGAACTACTCCTTACCTTCAAGTCAGCACAACTACTCAAGAAGACCCCTCCTTTATGTTAGATATTTCCCTGGCTCTTGTTCTTTCCTTCCCTGATTAGATTAAAACACATTCCATCACCTTTGTTCCCTTTAATTAAATATTTTTTTCTTTTTTATGTTTTTTTAAAAATGTATTTATTTATTTTCACATTACTACAACAGCCTTGTTGTAAAAATAAACATAATGCCTCCTCCTCCCACAAAGATTCCTCAAGAAAAATAAAGTGAGAGAAAGAAAAGAAAAAAAAAAACATACTTCAATCTGTGTTCAGAATCCATCTGTTCTGTCTCTGGAATGAATTGCATCCTTTATCATAAGTCAATCAGAGAAGTTGCTTCAGTATTTCCCACAGTTACTATTGCTAGCTACATCCCCCCCCCCCCCGCCACTATCATATTCCTCCCCATCCCCATTTATCCTACTTTCTCTCTCCTGTCACCCTGTCCCTCTTCAAAAGTATCTGACTACCATGATCTTTCTTCTCTATCACCTACACTCCCCTCTCCTCCCCCATTCCCTTTCTTCCATCCCTTTCCTCTTCTCTATACTCTATTGAGTGTGCATGTTATTTTTTCTCTGAGTCAATTCTGATAAGAATGAAGGCTCATTCATTCTCCCTTACCTCTCCTCCTTTCACTCCATTGCAAAAGCTTTTTCTTGCCTCTTTTAAGCAAAATATCTTAGCCCATTCTACCTCTTCTTTCCCTTTATCCCAGTACATTCCCTTCTTTCCCATCAACTACATCTTCATTATATGTTATGCTTTCATATTCAGTTCCCTCCTGTGCCTTGTCTATATATGGTCTTTCTGATCTAATACATGAGGAGGTTCATATGAGTTATCACTATCATCTTCCCATCCAGGAATACAAGCAGTACAACTTCATTAAATCCCTCATAATTTGCCCTTCCCATCCACAGTATCTATGCTTCACCTGTGTCCTGTATTTGAAGATCAAAGTTTCTGTTCAGCTCTGGTAATTTCAATAGGAAAGTTTGAAAGTGCCTTATTTCATTGAATATTAATCTTTTGCCCTGGAAGAATATTCTCAGTCTTGTGTAATTGATTCTCAGTTGTAGTACTAGCTCTTTTAGCTTCCAGAATATCATATTCCAAGTCCTACAAGGTCTTAATGTAGACACTGCTAAATCCTGTGTAATCCTGACTGTACGTCCACGATATTTGAATTGTTTCTTTCTGACTGCTTGTAATATTTTCTTCTTGACTTGCGAGTTCGAGAACTTGGCTATAAAATTCCTGGGAGTATTTTGGGGGGATCTCTTTCAGGAGATGATCAATGGATTCCCTCAATTTCTATTTTACCCTCTGTTTCTAGGATAGCAGGGAAATTTTATTGGAGAATTTCTTTAAAATGAAGTCAAGACTCTTTCTGGTCATGACTTTCAGGTAGCCCAACTATATTAAAATTGTCTCTTCTTGTTCTGTTTTCCAGGTTAGTTGTTTTTCCAATGAGATAGTTCACGTTTTCTTCTAGCTATTAATTCTTTTGGTTTTGTTTTATTATTTCTTGTTTTCCCTCAAAGTCATCAGCTTCCCTTAGCTCCATTCTACATTTGAAGGAATTATTTTCTTCATAGAAATTTTTAAATCTCCTTTTCCATCTGGCCAACTCTGCTTTTTAAAGTATTCTTCATTATCATTTAGACTGCTTTTTTTTTCCATTTGATCTAAACTGGGTTTTAAGATGCAGTTTTCTTCATTCTTTTTTTATATCTTCTCCACTAAGCTTCTGACTTGGTTTTCATGATTTTCCTTCAACACTCATTTCTCTTCTCAATTTTTCCTCTATCTGACTTACTTGATTTTTAAAATCTTTTTTGAGTTCATCCATAGCCTGAGACCAATTCCTATTTTTCTTAGAGGCTTTGGATTGATTTTGTGCTCTTTTGAGTGTGTATTTTGATCCTCCATGGGATCTAAGTAATTGTCTTTAGTCAGATTGTTTTTCTTCTGTTATTTGCTCATTTCCCCAGCCTATGACTTGATTTTAATTCTTTTTTATGTTGGGATTCTGCTTCTAGGGTGGAGAATGCACTTTCTCAGACTTCTGAGGGTTTTTGCAACTATTTTCAGCCCCCCTCCAGGAACCTCAACACCTTCAATGTCTCATGAGAGACTTTGACAGCTCTCCTGGCCTGTGCTCTGGTCCTCCCTCTGCCCTGCTCCATTATGGTAGTATAGGTCCCCAGACTGCAACCTGGATCTGATTATGGGCAAAGCAATGGACTTCTGTTCCAGAAATAGTGAAGAGTCCTCTGCACTCCCTGACCCCCTTACCATCTAAGGACTGAGTACTCTGGAAACAGCTACTGGGTGACTCCATAGATTCCTGGACTAGAGCTCCACTGAGGCTTGTACCATCCTGGGCTCCAAGCTCACTCTGATGTGGCAGAGTTTTCCTGCCAACCATCCAGGTTGTCTTCAGAATATCCTAGGCTGAAAAGTCTTGAAACCGCTCTTGCTGCCAATGACCCAAGTGCCCACACAACCCAGACTATGCTGTTGTGTACCTTTCCAACCCCAGTGAAATAGACGCATCCTACAGATCTTCCAGGTTGTCTAGGACCAGAAAATTATTTAACCCAGACTTCCTTTGTGTTTAGCCACTCTAGAATTTGGTTAGAGTCATAATTTTAAGGCATTTGAAGTGTTCTGGGGGAAAGCTTCTGGGATTTTCTACCTTCATTCTGCCATCTTGACTCTGACCCAATTCATGTCCTATCACATTTTTTTCTGCATGATTGGGAGTTTGGGGGGGGGGGGTGGAGTAGGGACAGAATTTCTGCAGTCTTAGAATCCCTAGCATCAGCAACACTTTAAGCAAAAGGTAACCAGATTTTTGTCCTTTCTCTGAGCAAAGCAATTGTCTACTATTTCATATAATTTGATAATAAAAAAGCAAGGAGGCTGGGTATACCAGCAGAGTCTCTGCAACAGGAGGGGGATCCTTATGTGAGTTCCACAAACAAGACCCTAGATCAACTATCCTGTGTATACCTTTTCAAGTGTGGTAACCAAGGGAGAAAGAATACTGGGTGAGGGCGTTAAGGATTAATATTTTCCAGCATCAGCACATAGGTGTTACTTTGTCAGAATTCTTATTCTCTTGTACTGTAGATTCTGATGTTGACATATGATTCATCTATTGAAGAACTTTTGAAAATTTGGTACCAAAAGATAATATACATACATACATATATATATATATATATATATATATATATATGTGTGTGTGTGTGTGTGTGTGTGTGTGTGTGTGTATGTACATATATATACATACATACATATATATATCTATATATATATATATATGTATGTATATATATATATATGTTGTTCTTTGGGCATAGTTCCATTTTGCTCTCCAGAATGGTTGGATCTATACACAACTCCACCAGCAATGCATCTATGTCCCAATTCCCATATATATGTATTTATATTCCACCATCTTGTTGATCACATGACCCTTAGAGAGAGATACCATGTTATTGTGGCTAAAGAGTTGGTTTAGGAATAAGGAACATTTAGGTTCCAAACCCACCTCTGATATACTGACTGTGTGCTTTTGGGCAACCACTTAGTATTTCCAGTCATCTCTCTAATAATAAGTTGCAGATCAGGTCACAATCAATATGGAGAGAGAGAGAGAGAGAGAGAAAGAGAGAGAGAGAGAGAGAGAGAGAGAGAGAGAGAGAGAGAGAGAGAGATTGAGAGAGAGATTGAGAGTTTCCTCACTGGGAATTCCTTTTATAATCAATGTAATCACAAATCTAATCTAATTAACTAATAGAATATCTTCTAATATTTTCTAATAATTATATGTGTGTGTGTGTGTGTGCATCTGTGAAAATTGAACAAAATGAGAAGTCAGTGATGACTTCTAATTAATGTTACTGGAGGGCATATCCATATGTACTATATTACACTGAAACATAGAAAATAACTGTATGGTTGATAAAAAATAGAAAGGATTTATTCCAAATTGAAATCTCCAAGTAACCTTTCCCTATGGAGTAGGGAAATTTTAACATAGCTTCTCAAAAATAAACTTTCAGAGATTGAGTCAAATATCTTTAATGGACATGGTTCATGTATGAGTGATAATGTAAATACCTTTTATTGCATTAATTGAGCTTGATGTCCTCTAGAGGAAAAAAGAAACATCATTTCCCAAAACTAGATCAGTAGGAATCATGATTTGCAAGTTAAAGCATCTGTGAGTCACATATCTTTTTCACTTATTGAAAATAATCTTCACTTAATTAATTTATTTATTTTTGTTTGTTTGTTTATTTATTCATTTGTAATTGATATTTTATTTTTCCAAATATGTTATGAAAATTTTTCATATGCATATATATATTTTTCAGTTACAAAATTTCCGTCCACCATCTCTTCCCACCCCTCTCCTCAGGGTCAAACAGTCAGGTTAACCTTGTACCTACATATTCTTGATAAACATATTTACAGATTCATCATTTTTGGTAAGAGGAATTAGTATTAAGGGAAAGAGATACGTAAGATTTTTTATAATGTATCCATCAGATTCTGAAGGGTTTTTTTATTTGTTTTTGTTTCTTTTTGTTTTTCTTCCTCTGGATGGGGTTAACATTGTCCATACCTGATCTAATACAATTGGTCCTAGCTCTCTGACCTGCTGAAAGGAGCTGCTTCCATCAAGGTTGATCATCTCACAATGTTGTTGATAATGTGTATTATGTTCTCTTGGTTCTGCTCCCTTTGATTAGAATCAGATCCTGTAACTCATTCCATGCTTCTCTAGAATCTGACCATTTATGGTTTCTTATAGTACAATAATTTTCCATAATACTCATGTACCATAACTTGTTTAACAATTCCAATTCATGGGCATCCCCTCACTTTCCAATTCTTTAACACTAGAAAGAGAATTATAAATATTTTGGATTATGTAGGACTCTTTCCATTTTTATGATTTCTTTTCAATATATGACTGGAATTGGAATTACTGGGTCAAAGGGAATGAACAGTTTTATTGCTCTTTGGGCATAGCTCTATATTGCTCTCCAGAAAGTTTGGATGTGTTCACAACTCTACCAGAAAAGCATCAATATCTCTATCCTTCCATAACCTCTCCAACATTGATCATTTTCCCTTTTTCTCATCTTAGACAATCCAATAGGTGTGAGGTTTTATGGTTTTCATGGTTTTAATTTGCATTTCTCTAATCAATACTGATTTGGAGCATTTTTTCAGATGATTATACATAGCTTTAATGTATTTATTTAAAAACTGTCTATTCATATGCTTCAACCATTTATCAATTGGGGAATGACTTGTAACCTTGTAAATTTGATGCAATTCTCTCTATATATTTTAGAAATTAGACCTTTATCAGAACTTGTAGTTGTAAGATTGTTTCCCAGTTTTCTGCTTTCCTTCTAATTTTGGCAGCATTAATTTTATTAGTACAAAAACATTATAATTTAATATAGTCAAAATTATTCATTTCAGAGTTTATAATGTATTATATTTCTTATTTGATCAAAAATTTGTTCCATTTACATAGATTATTTCTTGGTTTATTAATTTATCTATTTATCTATGACTCCTGCATCTATTTTGACCTTACTTTCATTTAGGGCATGAGATGTAGAGCTATGCCTAATTTTTGCCATACTATTTGCCAGTTTTTCTAACAAATTTTGTCAAATAGTGAGTGCTTTATCCTAGAAGCTTATGACTTTGGGTTTGTCGAACAGTATATTGCTGTAGTCATTTATTGCAGTTTCTTTTGAACTTATCCTAATCCACTGACCCATTACTCTATTTCTTAACTAGGACCAGGACATTTTGAGTACTACCACTCTACACTATAGTTTTAGATCTGGTACAGCTAGACCACCTTCCTTTACATTATTCATTGGTTCCTTTGCTATTCTTGAACTTTGGTTGCTACAGATGAATTTTGTTACTATTTTTCCAGCTCAGTAAAATAGTTATTTGGTAGATTGATTGGCACTGAATAAGAAATTTAATTTGGGTAGAATTTTCATTTTTAAAATGTTAGCTTGACTTAACCATAAGCTACTGACATTTTTCCAATTATTTAGAGCTGACTTTATTTGGGTGAAAAATGTTTTATAATTGTGTTCATATAGTTTCTAGGTTTATCTTAAGAAATAGGTTCCCAAGTATTCAATGTTGTCTGCAATTACTTTAAATGGAATTTCTCTTTCTATCTCTTGCTCTTGGGATTTGTTGTTCATATATGTTGATGATTTATGTGGGTTTATTTTATATGTTGCTACGTTGCTGAATTTGTTAATTGTTTCAAGGAGGTTTTTTTAGATGATTTTCTCAGGTTCTCTAACATAATACCATCTGCAAAAGTGAAAGCTTTGCTTCTTCATTGTCATTTCTAATTCATTCAAATCTTTATTGCTACAGCTAACATTTTTGAAAGATTTCATTTATTTGAGTTTTACAATTTTTCCCCTAATATTACTTCCCTCCCCCAACCCCCCCCGCAATTATAGTCTTTACATTGTTTCCATGGTATGCATTGATCTAAGTCAAATGTGATGAGAGAGAAATCATATCCTTCAGGAAGAAACATAAAGTGTAAGAGATAGCAAGATCAAACAATAAGATATCAGTTTTTTTCCTAAATTAAAGGTAATAGTTCTTGGTCTTTGTTCAAACTCCACAGTTGTTTCTCTGGATCCAGATGGTATTCTCCTTTGCAGAGTGCCCCAAATTATCCCTGATTGTTGCACTGATGGAATGAGGGATTCCATTAAGATTGATCATCGCCCCCATGTTGCTGATAGGGTGTACAGTGTTTTTCTGGTTCTGCTCATCTCACTCAGCATCAGTTCATGCAAGTCCCTCCAGGCTTCCCTGAATTCCCATCCCTCCCGGTTTCTAATAGAACAATAGTGTTCCATAACATACATATACCACAGTTTGCTAAGCCATTCCCCAATTGAAGGACATTTACTTGATTTCCAATTCTTTGCCACCACAAAGAGGGCTGCTATGAATATTTTTGTACAAGTGATGTTTTTACCCTTTTTCATCATCTCTTCAGGGTAGAGACCCAGTAGTGGTATTGCTGGATCAAAGGGTATGCACATTTTTGTTGCCCTTTGGGCGTAGTTCCAAATTTCTCTCCAGAAAGGTTGGATGAGTTCATAGCTCCAACAATGTAATAATGTCCCAGATTTCATACAACCCTTCCAACAAGGATCATTATCCTTTCTGGTCATATTGGCCAGTCTGAGAGGTGTGAGGTGGTACCTCAGAGAAGCTTTAATTTCCATTTCTCTAATAAGTAATGATTTAGAACAATTTTTCATATGATTATGGATTGCTTTGATCTCCTCATCTGTAAATTGCCTTTGCATATCCTTTGAGCATTTGTCAATTTGGGATTGGCTTTTTTAAAAAAAAATTGGACTCAGTTCTCAGTATATTTTAGAAATGAGTCCTTTGTCAAAAACATTAGTTGTAATGATGGTTTCCCAGTTTACTACATTTCTTTTGTTCTCGGTTACAGTGGTTTTTTCTGTGCAAATTTTTTTTTAATTTAATGTAATAGAAATCATCTAGTTTGTTTTTAGTGATGTTCTCCATCTCTTCCTTAGTCATAAACTGCTTTGCTTTCTATAGATCTGACAGGTAAATTAGTCCTTGATCTTCTAGTTTGCTTATAGGGTTGTTTTTTATGTCTAAATTTTGTATTTATTTGGATCTTATCATGGTATAGGGTGTGAGGTGTTGTTCTCATCTACCTTTCTTCCATACCAACTTCCAATTTTCCCAGCAGTTTTTATTGAAGAGAGAGTGTTTATCCTAATAGCTGGACTCTTTGGGCTTATCAAAGATAAGTTTACTATAATCATTTCCTGCGATTACACCTAGTCTATTCCACTAGTCCACCACTCTATTTCTTAGCTAATACCAGACAGTTTTGATGACTGGTGCTTTATAATATAATTTTAGATCAGGTAGGGCTAAGCCACCTTCTTTTTTTTTTAAGGTTTTTGCAAGGCAAATGGGGTTAAGTGGCTTGCCCAAGGCCACACAGCTAGGAATTATTAAGTGTATGAGTAATTTTTTGGAATTTTAATTGGTAGGACACTAAACATGTAGTTTAGCTTTGGTAGAATTTTCATTTTTATCATATGAGCTCGACCTATCCATGAGAAGTTGATGTTTGCCCAGTTATTTAAATCTGATTTAATCTGTGTGAGAAGTATTTAAAAATTGTTTTCAAAAAGTTTCTCAGTCTGCCTTGGCAAATAGACTCCCGGGTATTTTATGCTATCTGAGGTTACTTTGAGTGGAATTTCTCTTTCTAGTTCTTCCTGTACATTTGGCATTTCTAATACTAATACTAATACTGGTGATAATGGGCATCCTTACTTCACTGCTGATTTTATTGGAAATCCTCTGAGTTTATTCCCATTACATATAATATTTGTTGATGGTTTTAGATATTATTTATTATTTTAAGGAAATCCCCATTTAATCCTAAACTTTCTAGTATTTTAAATAGGAATGGATGTTGTATTTTATCAAAGGCTTTTTCAGCATCTATTGAGATAATCATGATTTATGTATGTTTTGCTATTGATATGTTCAATTATATTGAGTGTTTTTCTAATATTTATATTAATATTTTCTAATATTTCTATTAATGTTTTCTAACATTGTCTACCTGGTATAAATCCTACCTGATCATGGTGCATCATCCCAGTAGTAACTTGCTGTCATCTCATTGCTAAAACTTTATTTAAGATTTTTGCCTCAATAACCATTAAGGAGATAGGTTTATAGTTTTCTTTGTCAGTTTTGGTTCTTCCTCATTTAGGTATCAACACCATGTTAATGTCATAAAAGGAATTTGATAGAACTCCTTCTTCTCCTATTTCAAAAATTAGTTTATATAGAATAGGAATTAATTGTTCCTTAAATGTTTGGTAGAATTCACCTGTAAATCTATATGGACCTAGACACTTTTTCTTAGGGACTTTATTGATGATTTCTTCAATTTTTTTTTTCTGAAATGGGTTTAAGTATTTTATTTCCTCTTCTGCTAATCTGAGCAGTTTATATTTTTGTAAATATTCATCCATTTCACTTAGGTTTTCCAATTTACTGGCATACAG
Source organism: Macrotis lagotis (assembly GCF_037893015.1). Lineage (NCBI taxonomy): Eukaryota > Metazoa > Chordata > Mammalia > Peramelemorphia > Peramelidae > Macrotis > Macrotis lagotis. Next base: position 284,286,678 of record NC_133658.1, read on the forward strand.
TTCAATAAAGAAGCTCCAAATTAGCTCTTTAATTTCCTCCTCATTAGTTTTTAGTTCACCCTTTATGTTTTTGATACTGGTAGTTTGATTATTGTCTTTTTTAAAAATCACATCAACCTAAAGTTTGTCTATTTTATTGGCTTTTTTCATAAAATTAACTGTTTTATTTATGAGAACAATGGTTTTCTAGCTTTCAATTTTATTAATCTTTCCCTTGATTTTCAGAATTTTTAATTTGCTATTTAATTGGGGATTTTTAATTAGTTCTTTTTCTAGCTTTTTTTAGTTTGTTGCATACCTAATTCATTGATCTTCTCTTTCTCCATTTTATTCATATAGGCATGTAGAGATAGATATAGCTTCCCCACAAAACTGCCTTGGCTGTATTCCATAAATTTTGATATGATGTCTCATTAGTATTATTTTCTTGGATATAATTTTGATTATTTCTATTATTTGCTGTTTGATCCACCCATTATTTAAGATGAAGTTATTTTAGCTTCCAATTAGTTTTTGATTTATCTTTCTATGACACTTTATTACATGTAATTTTATGCAAAATGGTCTGAGAAGTGTGTATTTATTATTTCTGCCTTTCTGCATTTGATTATAAGGTTTTTGTGCCCTAGTACATGATCATTTTGGGTATAGATGCCATGTACTACTGAGAAAAAAAGGTGTATTCTTTTCTATCCACATTAAGTTTTCTCCAGAGGTATATCATATCTAAGTATTTTAAGATTTCATTGACCTTAACTTCCTTCTTGTTCAGTTTGTGATTAGATTTATCTAGTTTTGAGAGACAGAGGTTACGGACCCTCTTTTTTTAAATTTTGTCATGTGTCTTCTTGTAATTCACTCAGCTTTTCCTCTAGGAATTTGGATGCTATACTACTAGATGCCTATGTTTAGTAATGATGCAGCTTCATTACTGATGGTGCCTTTTAAGAAGATGTAGTTTCTTTCTTTAACCCTTTTAATGAAATTGATTTTTGCTTTTACTTTATCTGAGATCAGGATCCCTATTCCTGATTTTTTTTTACTTTAGCTGAGGCATAATATATTTTGCTTCATCCTTTTACCTTTAACCTTTATGTACCTTTCTGCTTCAAAAGGTGTTTCTTGTAAACAACATATTGTAGGATTCTTGTTTTTAATCCATTCTTCTATTTGCTTTTGTTTTATGGGACAGTTCATCTGTTTTGTGGGACAATCCCATTCTCATTTACAATTAAGATTTCTAATTCTGCATTTCCCTTCATTCTATCTTTCAACATTTATATTTTTCTCTTTCCTTTCTTCTTTTTTCCTTCTCACCAAAATTGTACTCCCTTTCAACCTTTAACTTTTCTTTAAAATTTAACTTTAAGTTTATTTTCACTTATACCTTCACCTTCCCTTTTATCAGTCCCTTAGTCCCTTATGGTTCCCTCCCCCCATCACCCCCTTCCCTGTAGATTAGGATATATTTTTAAACCCAAGTGGGTATTTGGTTTATTCCCTTTCTGGGTCAAATCTATTGAAGAGGATTTACTCTGTATTTATACTTTCCCTTCTTTCCCTCTAAAATTATAAATCTTTGCACCTCTTCACTTGGTGTTATTTATCACTCAAGTACTATTAATCACAGTTTGATTATTTGATTGTTTGATAAGCTCAAATTGCTTTCAAAGTATAATCACATAAGGATTGCTTGATTGCTCCTTAAGCAGCATTCTCTCAAATTACATCAAATTAGAATTATAATCATTTTTACCTTATCTCCATTTCAAGTATACTTCAAGGACACACAATACTCCTCTTGAGCCAATATATCATCCAAAGCCAAATCTTTTTCTTTAACTATTTGCACCCCTCCCCCAAGGTCTATTTTCTTACACACTTCATCTCCCCCCCCCCCACTCCCCACCCAGGGAAATTAATCCCCTGTTAAATGAAGCAAATATTAAGTCAAACCCTGATTTAATTACCTATAAGAATCTTGAAGGGATCTAAGTATTAGGAAGCCCTCAATGTCTCACTTGACAGGTGGACAAAGGATTGTAAATTATGGGAGTCACTGACTCAGCACCACCCAGTTTATGATGCCCTCATCAGAGAAAGTGTTAAGTTTCGTCAGCAGAGCAGAATTAAGGTGGTTCCAAGGATAATGAGATCCTTAAGTTTAGAGTTAACATCCCTGTTTTTCATCAGGGATTTATGTTTCAAACATGGTGATGCTATCTTGGACCTCTTCAGTGGAGAGACTCGACCCAACTTTACCCAGATCCTTTAAGTCTAATCTCTTCAATTATATTAGAACCTTTAATTATCCTAACAGAAATAAAGTTCTCAAGAATCAGAAGTCCTATATCTTCCCTTTTAGGGTTGTGTACTTTTTGATGGTCTTGACCAACATTTATTTTGTTTTGTTTGTTTTTCCCTTCCCCTTTTCATTAACCTTTTAATGCAATTCTTGGGTAAAATGCATTAGTGATTGAATTCTCTGATCAGTTCTCGTCTCTGTGTCAGGAAATTCTAGAAGTCCTATATTTCATTGAACATCCATCTTTTCCCCTGACAATATATGCTGGATTTTGAAGGGTAGTAAAATATGTGTTGTAATCCCAGGTCTGTTGTCCTCCGACATATGGTATTCCAGGTCTTCTGGTTCTTTAATCCTGAAGCTGATAGGTCCTGTATGAGTCCTGTATGAGTCTGTTTGTGTTTCTTTTGTATTCAAAAATTGTTTTCTTTTTGCTATTTTCAGAATTCTCTCCTTTATTTGAGGATTTTGGAATTTGGCTATAACAGCCCTTGGAGTTTTTATCCTGGGGTCTCTTTCTGGAGGGGCTCTGTGTATTCTTTCAATTTTTATATTGTTTTCTTGTTCTAAGAGATTTGGATAATTTTTCCAATAATTTCCTGCATGATGTTTTCCATATTTTTTTGATCTTGGTTTCTAGTAGTTCTATAATTCATAGATGATCTCTCCTGGATCTATTTTCCAGGTTGTTTGTTTTTCCTAAAAGATACTTTATGTTTTCTTCCATTTTTTCAGCCTTTTTATTTTGTTTGATGGGATCTTGTAGTCTTATAGTTCATTGGTTTATTTTGTTCAGTTCTAATTTTTAGGGTTTTATTTTCAATTATCTTTTGTGTTTCCTTTTTAAAGGTGTTGAATTCTCTGGTCAATTTTTCATAATTTTCCTGCATGATTCTCATTTCTTTTTTCCACTTTTCTTTTCCCTCTCTTCTTTGTTTTTAAAATTCTTTTTTAAGCTCTTTGATGAGCTTTTGGATTTAAGTCTAATTCATAGACTTTTTTGAGAATTCCCCTGTGAGTGATTTTTCACTGATTTCTTCTTCCAACATAGCATCAGTATTGTCTTTGTCTGTTAAGTAGTTCTCTATAGTGACCACCATTTTAGTTTTTTTGCTTCTCTTTGTTGTTTTAGTTCTGCTCCTGAGGTATGGGGAGTATAGATCCAAGTTTTCTATGTTGGAGCTGGGATTTGATCCCTGATTTGTTGTTGGCAAAGATGTTGCCTATGCAGTCCAGTTGTTGCCTTTGCAGAGGTTTGTGTCCTCATTTATGTCCAGGTTCTGACTTAGCAGTGGTTTGTTCCCAACCCACCAAGTTGTTTTTCCCTTCTCCTTTTCATTAACCTTTTGCCCCAGTGTTCCTAGGGTTCAAACTATGTTTGGGGTTGGGGCCCTTCCTGCTGATTTGCTGTCTAACTGCCAGGACCTCTGTTGTTGTCAAGATTTCAGGACCTGAACTGCTCTGTGGCTCAAAGTCTTATGCTGGCTTTCCCACTCTCCTCCCCTAATTTCTGGGCTTTACTTCCCCTTTTCCCCTAAAGAGACCGACCTTCACTGAAGATCCTCCACAATGTCCTGGGCTTTATTTCCCTTTTCCCCCCAAAGAGGCAGACCTCCACTGAAGATCATCCAAGATGTCAAAAACTTCTTTGAATCTTCTCTTTTTCTTGGTGAGATCTGTAACTTGAATGTCAGTGCAGTTCATTCACCTTTGGTAGGGAAAAGTTCTGGGAACATGTTAGCTTCATGCAGCAATCTTGGATCCGCAGCAAAAGTTTGCAATAATCTTTCAAATCATTAGATACAATTCAAAGACAACGAATAAATATCACATGTTACTATTTGTATCCATTCTGATTTTGTTTACTTCAAGACTGCAATCATAAGGCTTTTTAAAAAAGTTTTTGTTCTATTGGGTTTCACTTTATGTGCTTTCCTAAATTAAATCTAGATCTAGATTATGAAATTATTAACTCTCCAAGGTGGGAAATTTACTATTCTTATCTTTCATTGATGTGCCCTTTTTCCAGTTATGCAGATCCCAACCTAGGCACAACCTCTTACTCCCTGTTACTTCTGCAATCCTGGCCACATCATCTACAGTGAGATCCAACCATTAATCTTTAGCCCTTTTGATATTACATAGTTACCAATGAAGCAAGTCATCAACACAGATGACCATCAATCAGAGTTATTGCTTGCTTCGCATCTATCAGAGAATCTGGGATGATCTTTCCATGTGCATCAGTCATGTTATTAGAAGATAGACTAAGATGTCTAAACATTTCACGGTCATGACAGTGCAATTGTATTTCTCAGTATTTAATCCATATCCTTCTTGCTGCAGTTTGAAATCATTCTTTTTTGCTCTGCCCTTGTTAAAAATGTTCATCAGCATCTACTCAATTGACATTTTTGGTTCATTTTCCCATGCTTGAAATGCTTTCCTTCTTCAACCTAACCTTCTTCTTGGTTTCCTTGATTTGTCTCTAGTTAAAATCCCACCTTCTATAAAAAACCTTTCCTGATTTCTAAATTCTAGTACTTCCCCTATATTTATTATTTTCAAATTCTGCATATATTTTTAAGTCATCATTTTTTCCAATAACATGTAGATATAGTTTTCAAAATTCATTTTTGTAAAATTTTCTCGCTATACATTTTTTTATATACAGTTCCTTGTATTTTTTCCAATCATTACTGATCAGACTATGAGACCCTTGAAATTAGGGACTAACTTTTGCCATGACTTTGTGTACTAATTGGCACATAGTAGATTCTTAATAAATGTTTATTGATTGATTTTGGTAATGTCCACAACTATGATTTTATTAATGAGGAAAAATTTATATTATTCAAGCACATTCTTTTGATATAGACCAGAAACTCATATGTTATTTAGTAATAGAGCTGTCTGGGTTTACTTTGGGGAACAATGACTCATGTGACCTGGTCACCCAATCTGTATGTGATTAAGGCAATGCTTTTTTACTTTTTAGCTTTTTTTCTGACTATATAAACTCAGTTCTTCTAAGACCTATTTTTTTCACAAACTTCTTTTTCACAAACTTTTTCCCAAAATTCCTTTTCAGGTTCCCAAACTGAATACACTTGAACTAAGCCCTGATTATCTTATGTTGCATTTGACTTTATATTATATATTATATATAATAAAATATAATGATGAATATATAATTAATAATAATTATTATTATATATAATTGTGCAATATGTAGTTTATTCATGAAAGACATATCTGTTTATCTTTTATCTGCTTATTATGTTTTGGAAGCTCTTCCCCCTCTTCCACCAAATACCTATCATGTCTACCATAGAATGGGGATCAGAATTAATCTTTAGTTAAGCAAATTTGTACAATTGAACCAAGTGCCATATGTTCTCTTGGCCTAATGTCATTGACACCTGAACACAATGAGACATCTGAATAAGAGGAAAGTGGAGTCTGCAACTAGTACTTTAAGAGTTCCAGAGACTATAATCATTCTATCTACATATCCAACACATAGTCTTCCTTGAACTTAGTATGTCACAGAGTGTTTTACTATCAGTAATTGCTAAATAAATGTCTGTTGAACTGAAAAAAAAGAAGAGAGACTAAGTCTGGATGATAGCATTACCAAATCAAAAATATTTTTAAATATTCTTAACAAAAGCAGCACAGTGGGATTTTGCATGCTCTGCACTTCCGTTCAATTATACAAAAGTATTAACTGATATTAAATAAATAAATAGTCAATAAACATTTATCAAGCATCTTTCATGTGATTGACACTATTCAAAGTGCTACAAAAAGGGCCGGCTAGGTGGCACAGTGAATAGAGCACTGGCCTTGGAGTCAGGAGTACCTGAGTTCAAATACAGCCTCAGACACTTAATAATTACCTAGCCATATGGCCTTGGGCAAGCCACTTTAACCCCCTTGCCTTGAAAAACCTAAAAAAACAAAAAACAAATAAAAAACAAAGTGCTACAAATTAAGACAAAAAATAGGCATTGCCCTCAAAAAGCTCACAATCCATTGAGGAAGGCAATTTTTAGGCCTCCTTTTTTCTTATATATTCACTAAGAATACCTTTAATACAGGCATAATCTAGACTCATAAATTCCTAGAATTAAAAGGAATGTTCAAAAAGTAGAATCAGGACTCTAGGTCTCTCTTAGAGAGACCTAGCAAATGCCTTGAGTAGACTATATATTGCTAGCATGAAGAAAGTATGGGTGTTAGGGAGGATGGTGTTGGGAATAGTTTTCATTCACATAGAGCTTTAAAGTTTGCAGCGTGTTTTATGTACATTATCTCATTTACATATATTATCTCATATATAATCTTTGTGGAAAAAGTGCTGTTATTATTCCGATTTTGCAGATGAAGAAACTGAAAGTAAGAAAACTTGCAATTTGCCCAGGATAGTGATCTGGAAAGGCATCCTAGTAACAAAATATAAACATATAAAGGGATATTTATAAAAAGATAAATTCATAGAAAATCCCTTGAGGAACAGGAACTATCTTCTGCCACATTTCTACAGAACCTGGTAATAAAGCATTTTACTTACAATGACCTTGAGAAATAGTTTCTGAGCATTATTTTCTTTCCACAGATGAGGAAACAGGGGCTCAAATGAATAAATCATTTGCCCATTGTCATGTAGTTGGTAAATTTTGTAACTATGGTTCAAATCCTAGTCTTTTAACTTTAAGTCTAATAGCATTTTCCTTTGAATCATATCTTTTCTTTTTTTTAGAATTTTTTTTTTTATTTAAGGGGCAATGGGCTTAAGTGATTTGCCCAAGGTCACACAGCTAGGTAGTTATTAAGTGTCTGAGACAGGATTTGAACTCAGGTCCTCCTGACTCCAGGGTCGGTGCTCTATCCACTACGCCACCTAGTTGCCCCCCCCCCCCCCATGTCATTTCTAATTTGCTACATTGCTCAGTTTAATTTCCCATCCCAGCTGGGTGGAATTCTAAATCATATATGTCCTTTTGAGAAAAGACAGTATGGTGTTACCTTCGTGCTCTAATCCAGTGACCTTGGATTCACTTCAGAAAACACAAGACCTAAGACAATGGATTATTCTTGCATGGAAAAGATTGAAAACTGAGAGTCTGGGTTCAGGCAAGTCACAAGAAGAGACTCACACAGTAGGCTGGAAATGGCAATTAGGGAGGGAAGAAGTGTTTATATAATGAGTCAGAACTGAGCAACATGATTTCCCATTTGTTAACCATGGACCTTTATGGAAGCAGGAGAGACAGATTCAGCAAATTTGGCAGACAACACATTTGTCCACTCAATTGAAATGCTGAGCTGTAGCCAAATACTAGAGAGAGAGAGAGAGAGAGAGAGAGAGAGAGAGAGAGAGAGAGAGAGATTTTTCTAAATGAAGAAGGTTAGAAATATACTAACTTGGGGTAAAGTCTGAAACAGAAAATGTCTTTAAAAGAAAGAGTTTCACCATGTTCTACATCAGTCATGCTTAGAAATTAGTGACTATTAAAAGATCTGCCATATGAAGGTCTTTCTGGAACTGTTTTAATCAATAGATGATAATTTACTGTTTTAAGATGAATTGTTAAATCTATGTGTCAGAAAAGAGTGTCTCCTTCAAAAAAACAAACATTTTCCCCTTGCAATTTTGTTTACAATATTATTTTCCTTAACAACCCCATAACTCATAGCTAGCCAGAAGGGAAACTTCAGTACACCCCATCAGAGTCATCTAGGGTTCTTAATGGGGGGGGGTTAAAGTAATGAGATTTTATGTAATAGAGTTTACATGCTCACAAAACTTTTTAAATGTCCAAACAATAATTCCCCTTTCCACATAGTCTAGTTAGGTTTTTTTTTCCTACTGAAAGCACTGCTCAGAAATTCTCTTATAGCTAATTCCTTCCAGAAAGGACCAGACAGAGTACTGCTACTGTAAATAGATTTCTTCATTATCCTGGGGCATTTTTTGTCCAAAAGACTGACCAAAAAAGTAGGAAAGAGCCAGTAACTGTCTCAGTTCTCTTCAGGTCCTCAGCAGAGGTGTAGGAGAACATGACACAGGGAAAGAGCTGGAAGGACCAGTATGTTCCCTCATTGTGGAAGTAATCAGTCAGGTCTAGTTCATTAAAAGACTTGGCTAGAGAATTATCAGCCTGACACTTGGGAGTTTTATGGGAATAAAAACCACTAGATGGAGATTGCCTTTTAAAAAGCCAGGCACTTCTATTTTTCAACAAATCTCAAACTGATATAGGTCCAGGATGGTAGATCTAAGATGTAGACACTAAAGGCACTAAAGGTGTAGAGGATCCATGATATACTTGAAGGGTGTAGGGAGGCTCAAAACCAGAGGCTTTCAGATGTATTTACCAAGTGACTCACTTGAATAGTCTCATTCCCTACTATCAGAGCCAAGAAAAAAGGCATTTGGTATATTCTAGATCCTGTTTAGAAATGGCACCCCGGAGTATTATAGTCTGCTAAGGGTTTTGCACCTCCATCGAGACATGAAAGACATAACAGATCACTAAATAATTCCACTGGGCATTCTAAATATTCAGTCATTTTTCAATCATCTAAAAGCAAATTTCAAAGTATTTTCCCTCATGCCTATAATTATGTCTAGCCCTTGCTCTGTCTATAAATGAAAAGAGATTCTGAGATAGCTTAGTTGTCCAGGATAAAAGTAACAGTCATAATAGTCCCTTAATTTTTCAGTTTTTTCAATTGTTTTAGACCAGAGGCAATCAACCAGTGCAAAAAAGGCTAAAATTAGAGTGACAGATAATGTACAAATGGGTTTAGGGCAAACACTCTAAGAATTTAAAGCCTAGGAATAAGTGAAGCTATACTATTGAGAATGCCTTTTGACACTGGCTCTTTAACATTCTCTTGAAACTTCTCAGATGCATTAAAAAATTTGACTTTGAGTCTACAATATAAGTTATTATTAATGAGAAGTGAAATATCAACTCTAGGAGTCAGAAGTGTCTGAAGTGAATCATTACCAAGGGTCTACTTCATACTCAGTCCTGTGGGAGGCCCCATATTAACTACAAATTCATTTGGTTACATTTTCCCATGATCATCCCACAGAGAGCTTGAAAAAAATCTCATTTAGGAGATGAGACTAGCATTGATCATCTAATCTAGTGGGAAATAGAATGTTGTTATGTCTAGAGAGCTAGATTTGGAATCAAGAATAAATGGGTTCAACTTCTGCCCCTGCTTCTGTGACCATGGTATATCCTTGTCCCAGACAATATCCTAAGATCATGAGTTACAAATGATTTGTCAGAAGGCATCAATGGAGAGAGACTTCACACTGGAAGTCCTCAATACCAATGAAATCACAAATAGGTTCCATCCCTCTTCACCAAAACCAAATCTAAATATTGAAATGAGTGCTCTGAACTAGTGACTGTAAATTGGTTCCCAGACAATATGGAAAGAGGGGGTATTATGGTCTGACCTCAAAGGGTATACAATGAACCAGTCACAGTATGAGGTGAGTAACCTTAACCTTTTCTCTGAAAGCTTGTCATATGACTGATATCCAACATGACTGATAATCCAACATTATCTGCCAACATGTTTCCACTCTGTCAATTCCCTCTAGTGTGCAAATGCCCAACCTCTAGAATTGTGTACTCTCAGGGCAGTTATAAACCAGTTTTAATCCTATCCATAATAGCAGTTGCCCAGGTTCATTGAGAAAGTATTCATCCCCATAACCTTACCTACCTTCTGCCCCCAGATCACCTTATGATTGCATGCAGGAAGTGCTCTGTGTCTTGAAGTGTGGGTAATTACACTAGGACAGGACATGTCAGGCCCCACCCCAATTCATTCTCATTTCATTTAGGAAGGAACAGAGAGACAGAACATAACCAGAAATGGTTGGATCACATATATGTCTTATTACATTTTATTTTAACAAAATCTATCCCTCTTCCAAATTTTCTTATTCTTCTTTTGGAACTTGTCATTCTTTCTCCTAAATTCACAAAGTTGGTATTAGCTCTTCACTCTATTAGATTCTGCATATGCAATTATTTTCTAAATCCTGTTTCTACTTCACCATCTTTTTTACATCTATATCATTTTGTCTCAACTCTCATAGCTACTTCCAAGTTCAATCATGTATCATCTCTGTTCTATTAGAATAGTATCCTAATTGATCTCCCTGCCTCAAATCTCTCTCCATTATTATTCATTCTCCACTCAGTTGCCAGAGTGATTTTTCCCAAGTATAAGTCTGATCATATCATACTCCCATTCAATAAATTTTAGTGTAACTTATTGACCCTAGGGTCGAATGTTCATCTCATTTTCTTTTAATTTCTACTTTTGCATATATTTTATAATGTATATAATTACTAATTTGGCATGGTACTATGAATAGAGCACTGGATACCTTGATCAAGTTGATCCTTAACTCATTTGGGAGAGAATTACATTACCCATTTGTGGGTAATGGTAAGATCAATGGTATTAACTATACTGCTGCACTTTAGTTACAGCAGAGATCATAATATCTTTGATCTTACTATTACCCACAAATGCACCAGCTCCATGCTCAAGAATTCTTTAATACTCTTATTTAACCATAATCTATTGACTTTCCACCTCTCCCATGGCTATTTGGTACCAAACTTTAAACTTCATCCACACCATGACCTCCAATATCTCTACTTCTCCTAAACCATCTTCCCTGCATTAGTCACTCTCTCCATTTCAACCCATCTGATCCCATGTGAATCAATTAAACTCTGCACTCTTTCTCTTTGAAGTCCCTAGCACCTTTATCCTATCACTACTTATGTCCTTCTAAACTTCAGCCTTGGAAAACTCTCACTTTTACAAAAAAAAATTGAGGTCATTTGATAAGAGCTTCTTCTTGTCCTCTCTTCCTTATCTCATTTCACTCAAATCCTTTCTGCCACTATCTTCTTCACTTTTCTTTCATGCAAAGAGGAGACCTTACTCTTTGCCATGTCCTAGCCTTCCAACCTGCATGAATTCCCATTCCATCCTGTCTCCTCCAATACATTCTTCCCTCTATCATCTCCTTTCTAGCACTTATCTTCAATTTTTGTTTACTGAATATTTTCCTTCAACCTACAAACATGCCATGTCTTCTCATCAAAAAATAAAAAGAACCACTTGATCCTTCCATCTCTTCTATGTTCCTGTATGTTTTTTGCCCTTTGAAAATGTCATCTATAAGTACCTTCCCTTTCTTTCCTCTCATCTCATTTCTTAACCCCTTACAACCCTTTACAACTTTTGATCTCATAATTCCACTTAAATTGCTTTCTTTAAAATTATCAGTGATCTCATAATTGCCAAATTCAATGACTTTTTATCAATCCTTATTCTTCTTGATTTCTCTGTAGCCTTTAACACTATAGATCACTCTCTTGAAAGTCTTTTCTCTCTAAGTTTTTAAGATGTCACTCTCTCCTGGTTCACTCTCTTAGTCTCCTTTGCTGAATCTTCATTCAGATCATACTCTAACTGTAGTTCCCTCCCAAATTCTGTCATAAGCCCCCTTTTCTTCTCACTTCATACTACTTAACTTACATTGATGATTCTCAAATCTTCTTATTCTTCCCTAAAGTTTCTGCCAACTTTAAATTTCACGTTGCCAGCAGAATTTAGACATTTTAAACTAGATGTCCAATAGAATGCTAAGTTCTACAAGCCCAAACTGAACTCATTATTTTTTCACCTAATATATCCACCTCAATGTCCTCATTACGATTGAGGGCAATACCATCTTCCTAGCCCCTCTAGCTCAAAACTTGGGTAGCAATCACAACTCAATACTGTTTCTTACCCTCCATATACAATTTGTTGCTAGGGTCTGTAGATTTCATTTTTGTATCATCTCTTAAATATATCTCCTTCTCTCCCCTGACAGAGTCTGTTGTGATATTCTGCTGGTGGGTTGGCCTGCCTCAATTCTCTCCTCACTCCAAAAGCATCATTCATTAAGCTATGAAAATGATTTTCCTAAACCCATAGATCCTAAATATATTATCCCTCTACTCCATACACTCCAGTGGTTCTACTTGAACTCTAGGATAAAAGGCAAAATTTTTTGTTTAGAATTGAAAGCCCTTCGTAATCTAGTCTCTTCCTACCTTTCTAGTTTTATGATACCTTACTCTTCATCTTATACTTTTTGTTCCAGAGATAGGTTTCTTTGCTGTTCTTCTAACAAATTACTATATTTCTTGACTCTGAACCTTTTCTCTTGTTGTCCCCCATGTCTGGGATGATCTTCCTCTTTTTCTCTGCCAACTGGTTTTCTAACCTCTTTCAAGTTTCAATTAGAATTCTTTATTCTACAAGAAGACTTTCTCAACATCTCTCAATTCCAGTCCCTTTTCTCTTTAATACTTTCCCAATTTTCCTGTGTAGAACTTTTTGTTGGTTTGTTGTCCCACCCATTAAACTCTGAATTCCTAGAAGGCAAAGACTACCTTTTCCTCTTTTAGTTTTCTTGCTTAACACAGTGATTGGCACTTGATAGGTATGTAATAAATATTTGTTGACAAAATGACTAGTCATGGAGTGCAGAAGATCTCAATTCAAATCCTACCTCAAATACTTGGTAAATTCATAACCCTGAGGCAAGTCACTTAATCCCTGTACTATATTTTCCTAATCTGTAAATTGAGGGGTTGAATTTGGAAGATGGACTCAGATACCTTATAATTATAAATCTATTATTTGAAATATATTTGAAGGAGTCTATACTAATTGTTTTTTTTACTGATAGGAATGTGTAATCAAAAAAATTTGGAGACTACTGACATAAATAGTATCTAAGTCGAGACAGTTTTCATATATCTCAGCCTAAGGATTGCTATGGAAAACTTGAAAGGCCAGTAGTTAAACTCTGTCATACCAGAGTGAGGACAGAGCCCAGGCCAGGACAGGCTGCATCACAGCCTAGGTCCAGTAATCAGAAGCAGGCCCATGAAGCCACACAGCAGTTGATTCCAGAGTGCTCATCATACAGAGAGTAAGGGGGTTGGGGGAGACTGCAAAGACCACTATCCCTAGGGCAAGACTCTGCTGCTTTGCCCTTAATCAGATACAGATCAAAGTCTGGGTTCCCATACTGCTGTAGCAGAGCTAGGACCCTCCTCACAGTTCCAGGACAGAGGGGAGTGACTGTGATCATCCACAGACCAGAGCACAGGCCAGGAGAACAGTCAGAGCCTCTCATGAGATCCTGAAGCACTTGAGGTCCCTAGGGTGGGGGTGGGGGATGAAAACAACTTCAGAAATGCTCAAAAGCATGGAAACATGCATTCTGTATCCTGGAAGCAGAGTCTCATATTGACAAAGAGTCAAATTCAAGTCATTGGCTGAGGAAATGAGCAAATAACAGAAGAAAAACAATCTGACCACAGAAAAAATGACAAAAACAATGCTTCTATATCCAAAACATCCAAGAAAAATAGGAATTGTTCTTAGTTCTATGGATGAACTCAATAAGAGATTTTGAAAATCAGATAAGGCAGGTAGAGGAAAAAATGGAAAGAGAAATGAAATTGATGCAGGAAAATCATAAAAACCAAGTCAGCAGTTTGATGAAGGAAATACAAAAGCTAAAGAAAATTACATCTTAAAAAAAGTTTAGGTCAAATAGAAAAAGCAGTCCATAAAGGCAATGAGGAGAAGAATACCTTATAAAGCAGATGCAAAAGGATATTTAAAAAAAGCTCTCTGAAGTAAATAATTCCTTCCAATGTAGAATGAAACTAAGTGAAGCTGATGACTTTAAGGGAAAACAAGAAACAGTAAAACAAAACCAAAAGAATGAATAGCTGGAAAAAATGTGAAATATATCACTGGAAAAATAACTGAGCTGGAAAGCAGATCCAGAAGATATAATTTAAAAATTACTCGGCTACCTGAAAGTCATGACCAGGAAAATAGCCTAACTTTATTTGTAAAGAAATTCTCCAGTAAAATTGCCCTGGCATCCTAGAAACAGAGGGTAAAATATAAATTGAGGGAATCCACTGATCACATCCTGAAAGTGATCCCAAACTAAAAACTCCCAGTAATATTACAGCCAAATTCCAGAACTTTCAAGTCAAAGAGAAAATATTATAAGCCAGAAAGAAATAATTCAAATATTGTGGAGCTACACTCAGAACTGCACAAGATTTAGAAGTGTCTAGAGTAAGGGCTTATAAGACTTGATTATGATTTTCCGGAAAGCAAAAGAGCTTGTATTACAATTGAGAATCAACTACCCAGCAAAACTGAACATTTTTTTACACGGGGAATGATGGATTTTCAATGAAATAGAGAACTTGAATATGAAGAGTTGAATGTGAAAGCATAATATATTATAAAGATGGACTTAATGGGCAAGAAAGGAATGTCTGGGGGAAAGAGAAAGGAAAGGTAGAATGGTCTAAGATATGTAAAAGCAGCAGAGAAAAACTTTTGTAATGGAGTGAAAGGAGAGGAGGGGAGGAGGAATGAGTGAGCCTTCATTCTCAATGGAAGTGGATCAGAGAGGAAATAACATGCATACTTAATAGGATATAGACATTTATCTTGCCCTAGAGGAAAAAAGGAGAAGAAAGGAATGGGAGAAAGGGGACAGGGGAAGAAGAGAGCCTGTAGGTAATAGAAGAGAGGGAAGATCATGGAAGAGGGTAGTGCAATACAATACTTTTGAGGAGGGACAGAATAAAAGGAGAGAGAATAGAATAAATGATAAATGGGAATGGGGAAGAATAGTGAATGCGATTAATAAAAAAATGAAACAACTTCTCTGATGGACTTGTGATAAAGAAGGCAATCCATCCCAGAGACAGAGTTGATGGTATCTGAATACAGACTGAAGTACACTATTTTTTTCCTCTCACTTTATTTTTCTTGAGGTTTCTCTGTCTTTGTGTGTGGGGGGTTATGTTTCCTTTTACTACAAGACTATTGAAGAAATGTGAAAATTTATAAATTAATTAATTTTTAAAAATTATTAACATTAACTTATCAAAAACAAAAATACTTAAGGATAGTGAGGATAGTGAAATAAATGATGGCTATCTTCTAGAATCTGATGATATTACATATGGAAAGAAAAATTTGGTTTATTAAAGTATGAAAAGTATAGAAAGGTTAAACTTGATTCAGTATTAAGAAGAACTTTCCAAAAATTAGAATTCAACAACAATGGAGCAAACTTCCTCATCAGGTAGTAAGCTACCTGCCTCAGTAATAAAGTCAAGGAAGTTAAAGGAAGAATTCCTATACTTCATGGAAACTAAATAAAGGACAGGAGCAAAAGGAAACGAAGCATTCTAAATACAATTAATGATAACAATAATGACCATCAACAGTCATAATGATCATAATAGCTAATATTTATATAGTACTTTGAGTTTTCACCAAGTATTTACCTAAATTATCTCATTTGATCCTTACAAAAACTGTGAGAAAAATACTATAGATCATATAAATTTTCAAAGGATACCAAGGCTCAGAGATATTAAAAGGGCAGCTAGATGAGCCTCAAGACAAGAAGCTTCATCTTCCTGAATTCAAATCAAGTCTCAGATACTTACTATGTGACTCTGGACAAGTTACTTAAGGCTTAGTTTCCTCATCCATAAAATAAACTGAAGAAGAAAATGGCATTCTTGTATCTTGATCTATTAGAAAACACAGATCAAATCATGAAGGTCAGAAATGAATTGATTACTTAAGAATTAATTAGTCTAACAAGAAAGTGCCTGATTGAGATAGGAAAAGGCTATAAGCATCAAATTCCTGCTCTTTATTCCAATATTGAATTTAATCTCTTCTAAGAATGGAGTCAGACTGAAAGATGTGGAGAGGAATGGAAAAATGTTTCCATAAATATATATCCTTATAATTTGAGGATGTTTCAGCATAATGAAGTGGGATACTAAAAGGTTTCAGAGTCAGAAAACCTGGGTTCAAATCCTATTGCTGTCACTTGTCACCTGTATACCTCAGTTCCTCATATTTAAAATGAGGAGAACTGCACTAGGTTAGCTCTAAAGATCCCTTTGTACTCCAAAATATGAGCCAATGAGTTTTATAAAAGATATTAGTATCAATGGATCACATTTTATTTACTTCTTATACACTGATGTTTCCTCATCAATATAATGGATTTAAATCTAACTCTAATAATTATATCTCTTATGAAAATGTCAATGTATCATTTATAAAATACTTTGAAAATATTTCATTTTATCTTCACAACAAGCCTATGAGTTAGATTGCTAATGTAATCTCCATTTTATAGATGAGGAAAACTGAGACAGACAGAGGTTAAGGACTTGCCTAGGGTCTGCCGAACTGTTAAGTACCTAAAATTAAATTTAAACTTAAGATGCCTGACTACAGGTCCAGTGATCTATGCAAGGTGTCACCTAGCTGACACTATACCCTCTCTACCTTCCTTCTCACTCTTCCTTTTGTGACCCAAAGCATACATTTGTGAGGCTGAATCCTTCTGTGCTTGGAGTTGAGAGTCAAGATGCACTCACCTTAAATACACTCCCCTCACACTCCAGTGCATTTTTAAAATTCTCTTTTGCCTGTCAAGAACTGATGGAAAACCTACGATGTAACTATTATGAAATACAGACGATATTTCACTTATGTAGTCCATCTTCTGTCTGAATACACTTGAATTTCTTTTAAAATATGTTTTTAAAAGTATTCCCATTGAAATTCTTTTCTTCCCAAAAGCCAACTGAATTAGTCAGACCTGACTGTATTTTCCATCATCCATATGTTGTTCAAACATTCCATAATTTACATTACCATCCTCCACAGAACCTAACAATTTTGGCTTTTGCAATCTTGAGGTCCAGGCCAATCAGTGTGAAATCTCATTTGAAGCCTCTGCTAAGAAGAATAGTGTGGGAAGTTGATTTTCTCTATTAACATTCCACAGCTTTCTCCTCCAAGTAATATATTAATATGTATACACTTGCACATACACATACACACACACACACACACACACACACACACACACACACACACTCACTCTACAGTTCATACAAAGAAATCAAGCAGCCCTCCTTGATCTGGACATAAAACCCGACTGTTTATTTTAGGGATTTCTGATGCCAACATTCCGATCTCAGATTTTTTTTAATAGAGTCAGAATCTATAACCCTATTAATCTGATCCTATATTCTAGTTTAGCAGAAGCATTCCTTCATCACACAGTTGAAGTCAGAAAGCAGTTTTTCAAAGGAAAGATTATAGTTCAGAATAAAGGAGACAGTGTGTCATCCTAATGGCAACAGCTGGTACTCATCTAGCCAAGCTCCTTCATGCTAAAGAAAATGCCTTTTAACTGGACACAATACTTTTTGCTTTCCCTGAAATTTTATCCTCAGGCTCTGTTCTTTAAATTTCCTCTTCAAGGGTCTATTTATCCTATTGTGGGAAATCCATTTTATATCAATGAGTTCGCCATACTATCTTAACCAAAGCATAAAAGAACGTGAGGAAAAATAAGAATTACTTAGAACAGAACTTGCATTCAGAAGGGAGGGATGATTGGAATCAAGAGACCTGGCAGAGAAAATTGGTAAACCACAGCATAGTGAAAGAGCACTAAGTTGAAAGTCAGTAAACTTTAGATCTGAGTGGAAGGGTGGTACAAAGACAGGTAAAAGAAAATTACTTCTCAATATCAAAAAAGAGAAAGAGAACACTTAACTGATCTTGATAAGTTAGTTCAAAACAAACTAGATTCTTGATTACAAGAAAGATCTGGTAAGTGAAGTTGAAAGTTTATGGAAAACAGGAGGTGTCCTGAAAAACCAGAGCAGGGCATATATCCCAGTTTTCAAAATAAGGGAAGAAAATGAACTTTGAAAACCATGACAATAAATTTTAACTTTAGTTCTTAGCAAAATTCTAGGGAAAAAATTGTTTTAAAAGAAGGAACCAATGATTATGATGACGTAGAATAGCTTCTCTTAGGCCAGGTCATGCCAGACAAAACTCATTTGCTTTTTTGTTAATGTTATTAAACCAATAGATCAGGAGAATGTACATTAGGAGTGTCAAACTCAAATGGAAAGAGAGGCCACTAAACCATACAGAAGTATTCTTTTGGGATGTATATTGACTTAGAAAACTCCATAAGTTTATTTATTTCTTTTTTATTAATACATCACATTAAAATCAGATTGAACAATATTCTAATATGCATTTTAGAAATGTTGTGAGCATATGAAGCCTATGAAATGTGCTTCATATCTCTGCTTTGTTTACAATTTATCTTGGTTTTAGATTTTTTCCAAAATAGTTTAGTTTTGTTCACTAAATATTCTCAAATTTTAAAAGAAATTTAACACTTTTTATAATTTTGATTTCCAAATTCTCTCATTCCCTCCCTCTTTCTTTCTTCCTTCTTCAGAAAGCAAGCAAAGTGATGTAGTTAAACATGTGAAGTCACACAAAGCATATTATATATGCTGCAAAAAGAAAATACTGACAAAAAAACCAAGAAATTAAAGATTTTAAAAATATGATTCAATCTGTTTTCAGATTCTATGAGGTTGTTTTTTCATTGTTTGCTTGCTTGCTTGCTTGTTTGTTTTTCTGGTGGTGGATAGCTTTTTTTATCATATGTTCTTTGGAATTGTCTTGAATCATTGTTTTGATCTGAATAACTAAGTAATTTACAATTGATCATCACACAATGATGGTGTTACTATGTACAATGATCTCCTGGCTGTGTTCACATAACTTTGCATTAGTTCATATTAGTCTTCACTTTTAAAAACCAATCTGCTCACCATTTTTGAAAGCATATTAGTTTTCAGTCAAAGATATATACCTTAACTTATTCAGCCATTTCCCAATTGATGAGCATCCCCTCAATTTTGGGATTATAATGTTTAGTTTCCAACTAATTTTTACTTTATGCTTCTGTGGCCCTTTATTGAATGTAATTTTTATTTCATTATTGTCTGTAAAGGATGCATTTAATATTTCTGCTTTTCTGCATTGAATTTGAGGGTTTATGCTATATAATATGGTCACTTTTGTGAAGGTGCAATATATAGTTGAGAAAAATAAATATTCCTTTCTATTCCCATTTGATTTTTTTTCCAGAATCTATCTTGTTAAGCTTTACTAAGAGTCTATTCATCTTAATTTCTTTCTTGTAATGGTTAGATTTATCTAGTTCTGAGAAAGGAAAATTGAGGTCATCCACTAGTATACATATATTGTCCATTTCTTCCTGGAATTCATTTAACCTTTCCTTAAAGAATTTATAAGTTATGTTATTTGGTGCATATATGTTTTGTACATTTAGTTTCTCTACTAATATCTTTTAATTTGGTTTATTTTGCTTGTGTTTTGTCTTGAGATGATGATTGCTATCTCTGCATTGTCTTTTTATAACCTCAACTGAAGCATAATAGATTGTTTTCCAACATTTTATTTTAACTTGGTGTGTCTATCTCAAGTAAGTCTATTGTATAGCATATTATTAGATTCTGTTTTTAATCCATTCTACTGACTACTTCCATTTTATGGGTGAATTGATCTCATTCACATTAACAGTTATTATCATTAACTAAAAATTTCTTTCCATCCTATTTTCTTCTATTTGTTCTCTTTTTCTCTTTATCCTGTACCTCCTCAAAAGTCTGTATTGCTTCTGGCTTCTGCCTCTTTTAAGTCGCTCTCTCTTCTGTTAGCTTCTTCATTTCTCTTATCCTCTTTTCCTCCTCCTTCTTGTAAGGTAAGATCCTAACCTTACTCAACGGAGTGTGTATGTTATTCCCCTTTTGAACCAATTCTGATGATAGTTTGGTTTAAGTATTGACCATCCCCTCATTTTACCTGCACTATAAAATTTCTTTCTTCTGTACTTCTTTTATATAAAATAATTCCCTCCATTATATTTCTCCTTTCTCCAAATTCATCCCTCTTTCTCACCCTTTCATTTGATTTTTTGAAACAGTCAACTCACACCCATGCTTTTAATCTATATAGACTCCTTATAATTGCCCTTATAATGATAAACTTCATATATCAACTTCCCTTAGGGAAATATAGACAGTTTAATCTTACTCCATCCCTTATGATTTATCTTTTGTGTTTACTTTTTCTTACTTCTCTTGAATCTGAAAGTCAAATTTTCCATCCATTTATTATTTTTCAATAGAAATGCTTGAAAGTCTTTCTATTTCATTAAATGCTCATTTCCCTGAAAGATTTATAATCAGTTTTTCTACGTATGTAATTCTTGGTTATAATCCTAACTCTTCTGTTTCCTGGCATATCATATTGCTAGCCTAGGTATCTTTAACTTGGAAGTTGCTAAATCTTACTTGATCCTGAATGTAGATCCACAATATTTGAATTGTTTCTTTCTTACTGATTGAAATGTTTTCTCCTTGACCTAGGCTCTGGAATTTGACTATAATGTTCCTGGGAATTTTCATTTGGGGATCTCTTTCAGGAAGCATTTGATGATTTCTTTCAGTTTCATTTTTATCCTCTGTTTCTATGATATCAGCACAGTGTTCTTTGTTAATTTCTCAAAATATGCTGTCTACTCTCTTTTTTTTCAGTACTGGTTTTCATGTAGTCCAATAATCATTAAATTATCTCTTCTTTATCTGTTTTCCAGGTTAGTTACTTTTGCACTGAGGTATTTCACATTTTCTTCTATTTTTTTTTTCATTCATTAGACTTAGTTTTATTGTTTCTTGATGTCACATGGAGACATTGGTCTCCACTACCTTAATTATAATTTTTCAGGAATTGTTTTCTTTGCACTGTTTTCCATTTGACCAATTCTACTATACTTCTCTTCAGTTGATTTTTGTTCCACCTTGTATTTTCCCATTCTAAAAAAAAAGCATAATTCTGTTTTCTAAAGTGTTATTTGCTTCAATATTTTTGTGCCTCTTTTCATAATTTTCTTGCATCCAAAATTCTTACCTAGATATTTAGCAAAGCACTTGACAAGTCTATTCAGTTATCTAGTATTTTTATTTTAGATTTCTGCAAGGCAAATGGGGTTAAGTGGCTTGCCCAAGGCCATACAACTAGGTAATTATTAAGTGTCTAAGCCTGGATTTGAACTCAGGTACTCCTGACTCTAGGGTCAGTGCTCTATTCACTGTGACACCTAGTCACCCAAATTATCTAGTATTTTTAAAGTGCTTACTCTATTTCAAACATCATGCTCTCTCATGCTATTTATTAGGGAAAATGGAGAATACGGGTTAGAGAATAGTCCATCCAGTTAGATGGAATCTGAATTGGTTGAATTGCCAAAAAAGAACCTCAAAGAGTAGCCCTTAATGGGACCAAGTCACTTTCCAGAGGAGCATCCAAGAAAAGGGATCTAGACTTGGGTACATTGTATTAAACAGTTCTAGCCATGATTTGACTAATGTTTTAGGTTTTCAGATGAAAAAGACCTGGGATAAAGAATTCAAAAAAAATGTAACAGTTTCCTTTTTTTTAGGTTTTTGCAAGGCAATGGGGTTAAGTGGCTTGCCCAAGGCCACACGGTGAGGTAATTATTAAGTGTCTGATACCAGATTTGAACCCAGGTACTCCTGACTCCAGGGCTGGTGCTTTATCCACTATGCCTTTATCCACCTAGCTGCCCCTACAAATTGTAACATTTTAAAACATGTCTAAAACAATAAAATGAAGTCTAATGGGGATATATCTATACATCCATACATATACATAAAGTTAAAGAGTTCACTTCAGAAATGAACTTCACAAATACAAGATTGGGGAGGTAGAGTTAGGGTGCAGTTTGTAGAAGCAATCTAGAATTTTTTTCTGGTTTGAAAGCTAGAAATAATTCAACAACACAACAACATGATGTAGTAGTGAGAAAGATTAATGCAATCTTGGATTACCTTAAAAGAAGCATAAGCTTTAGGGAATAAGGATTTCATAGTCCTGCTGTCCTCTGACCCTGTTATAGCATCTGAGGTATTCTGTTCAATTTTGGAAACTAATTTAGGAGGAAAATTGATAACTCTATGGACAGTGGCCTCCAGAAGGCAATCAACAAAGGTAAGAGTCTTGAGACCTAAGGATTGGTTGAAGAGCCTAAGTATGGTTACCCAGAAGAAAAGATTTCAGGGGAGACACAGTTATTGTCTTCAAATATCTGAAGAGTTGACACTTGGTTGAATATTGGATTTGCTCTCTTGGGCCGAAGAGAACAGAACCAGTAACAATAGATGGAAGCTGAAAAAGGATTTATACAAAATTCATTTGTAGGAAGGGGAAAGATTTTATTCAAAGATCACCATTGAACCTGAGAAGGCAGTCAGTTCTAAAGCAGATGAATTTCTCATTAGTCAATATATTTTTTTCATTTTTCTCATTGAAGGTGCATTTGCTATTTATTTTAATCTTTTGTATTTGGGAATGTTTTCCCTGCTACCAACCTACTTAATCACATGTTCTAGTAAAGAGAATGACTGCAAACACTTTCTTTTAAATGTTCCCAACTAATGGAATTTAAAGAAAAAGTACTTCATCAGATCATAGTTGGTAAAAAAGCAAGTTGTAATGACTTAAAGTTCATAATTAACATTTAAAATAACCTCTGCAGACAAGGGAGCCCTTACTAGCAGTACTTGAAGACTTTTGAGTTGTGACTGCATGTTACTTGAAAGATATAATTAAGCTGAATTTTTTGGTGCACAGCAGTTGTACAGGATTCCATGTTTAGGTAGCAAGATGCATTGAAATGTTGATACTAGTATTGAAACATACATGTAAAGATAGTTATTATGGAATCTGTCTATTCTATTTTCTTGTGTGTCTCATATTGTTTAAAAAGTTTAATTTCATTTTTCATTGTCCTAACCAAATAAGGCTAAATGAATACTGTAATTGAAGATATATTTTAAATCTCGTCATGAGTTTTTAAAAAGTCTATTGCAAATTGTATCATTCCTGCTTACAGAGAAAACATTGTGGGTGATTTTAAATAAATTTTATACTTCTTAAAAAAGAAAAAGAAAAAGGGCTCATATAAATTTGATGTCAGAAAAAACCTTTTAATAATTAGAACTATCCAAAAGTGAATTTGGTTCACTCAGAAGGTGGTAAATTGTAAGTTGCCCTTTATTAGAGGTTTTCAAATCAAGATTAGATGATTGTTTATTGAATATGTTGAAGTGGGGAGCTTTTAGGCAAGGTTTGTTACTAAATGAACCCTGCTGTATTTTCCCATTCTAAAATCTTATATTTCTGGACCTGGAGCTCCCCCAAATCAACTGCATGATCTCAGACATATAATTTTATCAATCTTTTTAAACCTCCTCCTGATCTGTAAAAATAAGGAAGAATATTCAGAGGTATAGAGCATTTCTGGGTTTACAAAGCACTGATTACAACAGGGAAGAGAAATAGCACAGTGGATAGGATTCTGACCCTAGAGTCAAAAATTACTAGCTGAACAAGTCATTTAGACTTGTTTGCCTCAGTTTTTCTTGTTTGTAGAATGAGCTGGAGAAATAAATGGAAAACTGTTAGAATATTTTTTTCAAGAAAATCCCCAGTGGAGTCACAAAGAGTCAGATCTCCTTGAAAAAACTGAATAACAGTAAATATATCAAATATATATATATATATATATATCACAGAAAATAGGAGTGGTAAGCAATATATTATCTCCAATTTACAGAGAAGGAAACTGAGGTTTAAAGACCTGAATGACTTGTCCAGGATCCCATGTGTCAGAGTCAAATGTGAGCCTAGACCTCCTAATTCCAGATGTAGAGTATTTTATGACTTTTCCACACTCCTGTTCTGCCAATCTCATATACTTTGTTGTGAGGTTGGAATGAAATAATCAATCAATCTACCAATAAACATTTGTTCAGCTTCTACTGTGTGGGAATTTAAATATAATGATAAATTAGCCTCTGCTCTCAAGGAATTTATATTCTAGGGAGCATGTAAGTATGACTGTGTATGTGTGGATGTGTGTGTATGCAGAGTTCAGCAAGTTTAGAGAGAGAGGGCAGAGAACACAATAGGTCTAAAGAATGTGCTTTGCAAAGGTACAGGACATCTATGATAACAGAGGTAAAAATGGTCATGAAAGTGGTTTGTAATCATAGTCGCTACGTAAATGAGAACTAATGCTAATATTGTAGCATTATATGCTCTAGTATCCCTTTGAGATATAACATTCTGTGATTCTACAAGTCCCTGTAGTTATTGGGTGCTGTTGTTAATAGCCTTGTGAGGAAGATTAAGAGGTTTGGGAGTAGTCAGGAGGAGGACAGAATGAGAAGGGAACCCAACCATTGAAATCGATTTGCAGAACAGGGGATGTCAGGGTCATCACATTGCTAGGGTTTAGGCATTGTACATTTTGTGGTCTACAAGCCCACAGGTCTAACTTACCCTGCAAAAAACATTTGGGATAGTGACACAAACAAATCAGTGATTGAGGGTTTTTTTGTCCTTTTTTTTTTCATATATTTTAAGTCAATGGAGTTAAGTGCCCAAGCTCACACAGCTAGGTAATTAAGTGTTTGAGGCCGAATTTGAACTCAGGTCCTCCTGACCCCAGGGCCAATTCTCTATATACTGCACCACATTGCTGCCCCTCAGTCTTTTTTTTTTTTTTTGTGTGGATATTAGAGAGGACTGCTAATTCAAACAAACATGTTCCTGGTATTGCAAGTGTAGCCACAGCATTTTTGCATTTGGTTGGCTTTGGTTTGGGGTTTGTTGATCTTTTTTTCACCAATTTTAGTCAAGTCTCTTTGTGTAGAAAATTCTCCTATTTAGATAGTTTGGTATCTCTTCATATGATATATAGCCCTAGACAGAAGTAAAGGATATAGAAAGATTAAGTAACTTGCCCATGGTCACACAACTAGTATCTCTCAGATACTATAGTATCTCTTAGATACTTGAATCCAGATAGCCTTTCAGATTGCCTCCTCTTTCACAAACATGCTATCTCTTAAGTAATCTTGAGAAAACAACTCACAACACATTCTTCAAAGTCTATACTTCTTTTTTTTAGGTTTTTGCAAGGCAAATAGGGTTTTTTTGCAAGGCACTGGAGTCAAGTGGCTTGCCCAAGGCCACACAGCTAGGTAATTATTAAGTGTCTGAGACCGGATTTGAACCCAGGTACTCCTGACTCCAGGGCTGGTGCTTTATCCACTACACCATGTAGCTGCCCCAAAAGTCTATACTTCTTTAAAGATATCTGAATAATGAAGTAGGAAGAAAGTTTAACGTTCTCTCCTATGTAAAGGATCTGACCCAGATCATTTAGAGTCAGTTTGGAACTGATGTGATTTTTCTCAACACTAAGAAGCAGGTCATAGATATAGAACTGAAGAGCATCCAATAAACTATCTACCCGTTTCTTTGAATGAGGAAAATGAGACTCAGGTAAAATAAGTGATTTACCCAAAGTCACATAGGTAGTAAGGGTAAAAAGCTAGATTTGAGCCCATCTCCTAACTACAGAGCCAGGATTCATTCTGTTAGATACTATGCTCCCTTCTATGATAGTCCACAAATTTCTTTTTTATGTTCTTTATCAGCTTTGTAAATGTTAAATCTACCAAGTCTACGTCTATGGTTACTCCTACTATTATTAAGAAAAATCATTCTTTTTGTTTTGTTTAATGGATTTTTATATTGTGATAGTCCAGATAATTTGCTTTGTGTCCATTACAAGTCAGATAAAAGATCTGATTTTTTTTAAAGTTGAATATAAATATTAGGATGTAAGTTCATCTTCTTCAGGCTCTTTTAAATCATCCTTGGTATAACTTCAGTATAAATTAGGATGGCAGAAATGAAATGTAGCTCAAATTATTCTCATATGATTTTAGAATTCTTCTACTGGATCACTATACTGCAAAAGGTTCTCATCTCACATATTTGGGAGTTTATGAGAATTTGTTATGGCAACATAAATTAGAAATGATTTTCTTAAATTTTCATTAGTCAGTGTTACATCTGGCATTTGTAAGTAATGGTTAAGTTTGTAAAAATGGTCTGGTTGAGTAAAATTTATTTCTGAGCAATATCCAATATATACTTCATATAGTTCTATTTCCCTGATATACATTTAGATCAGAATCTTCTAGTTACATAATCAGCTTGCTATGAAATGACTCTTTTGTTAATGTTGACAGAAATTATACAATATAATGACTACACACAACATATATAAACACAAGGGCATTTGAGGTGACTTCAAACAATTAAAGGGCCCAGTGTTGGGCTTCAATCATAAAGACATCTTCCTGGGTCCAAATCTGACATAAGACATTTATTAGATTTGCCACCCTGAGAAATGCACTTAACCCTATTTACCTCAATTTCTTCATCCATAAAATGAGTTGTAGAAGGAGCTGGCAAACTATTCCAGTATCTCTGTCAAAAAAACTAATAATATCACAAAGAGAAAGAGATAACTGAAGAAAATCAACAACAAAAATGTACCATAAAATTGTAAAGGTTTCAGGGACCACTTCAATTCCATTCAACAGATATTTATTGAGTCTACTATGTGCAAGTCACTGGAAATACAAAGATGAAAATATATATTAAGAAAATACATATTAAAATTGGTATTGTATAGATATTCATTGATCTATTTATTTTCCCCATTAAACTTTGACTTTAGGATGCCAGGCAATTTCTTAACAATCATAAACCCAGATTTTTCTTTGAAAGTTTTATTTTTGATACCTTACCTGAGAAGCCCAAGGTATTTAAGTATTGCAAGTATCTATTAAAATAATTTGACCTCCATCTGCAAGGTCAAAAATCTCAGGATCTAGTTTTCTTTAGTGTACATTAACAGTTATATGCTTTTGTTTGTGGAGTTGTGAACTGATCCTACCGTTCAGGAGAGTAATTTTGAACTATGCCCACAGGGCAATAAAACTGCATACCTTTTTGCTCTAACAATAGAACTACTAGTTTATATTCCAAAGAGATCATAAAAAAGATTTATTGCCACTCTCTTTGTAGTGGCAAAGAATTGGAAATTAAGGAGATGCCCATTAAGTGGAGAATGGCAAAACTAATTATGGTATATGAATGTAATGGAGTACTACTGTTCTATAAGAAATCTTGAATGTGTGAGTTCAGAAAAAGCTGGAAATACATACAAGAACTGATGCTAAGTGAAGCAGGCAGAACCAAGAGAACATTGTACACAACAACAACAACACTGTATGATGATCAGATTTGATAGACTTAGCTCTCCTTAGAAGTACAATAATCAAAGACAATTCTACAAGACTGGTGATGGAAAATACCATCCATATCCAAAGAAAGAACTATGGAGCCTGAAGACAGACCAAGACATACTATTTTCCATTTAAAATTTTTGTTTTATCTTTCATGCTTTTTTACCCTCTCATGTCGTTTTGTTCCCTTTTGTTCTGATTCATCTTTTACAACCTTACCAATGTGGAAATATGTTTAACATAGTTATACATGTATAGCTATATCAGATTGCTCACTGTCAAATAGATGGTTGATTGGTTGATTCTTATCCTGTATTATCAAAGAAGACCAAAATAAAATCATTATGTTAGAGATGAGTTACAGTGTGTCTGACTGTGGCTGATCAGTCCAATATGAGCTCTGAATTCTCTGCCAAAGGTTCATGTGAACACTTGGGGTGGTTACTCTAAACTTATGTATCTCACATTTCCTTTGAACTGCTTCATAGAGCACAGTACCTTCTTTGATGAGGGCTCACCATGTTGGGTAGCCCTATGCCAGTATCTCCTTTGCTGTACAATCAATTACAAAGTTATTAAGAGAACCCTTTAGGGTGTCCTGGTATCATTTCTTCTGACCCTCCCTCCACCATGACCCCTTGCCCTGGGAGAATTCTCCATAAAATAATCTTTTTTGGCAAGCACATGACTGAAATTTGAGCAATATGGCCACCCATTGTAGTTGCATTCTCTATAGTAACATTTGAATACTTGGCAGTTTATCATGAGAACCTCAGTGTCTGGTATCTTATCTTGCTACTGGCAGGATTTTCCTAAGTCAATTTAAATGGAAGCAATTCAGTTTCCTAAAATGTAGCTGCTGGACTGTCCAGGTTTCACAGGCACATAGCAGTGCAGTTAATACAATGGCTCTATAGACATTCAGTTTGATAGTTAGTCCAATACCTCTTCTCTCCCATATTTTCTTTTTTATTTCATTTTTTATTTTTTATTTTTGCCTCCACCTGTAACAATTCTCTTTGAACGGCTTATGGCATTTCTCTCAAATGGTAGATTATTTTTTTTTTCTGAGCAAAAACATTTTTGCTATTTTATTTTTTTAATTCTCATTTTGTACAAATGTTTTTTTTTACATTAATAATAAAATATTCTTGTTTAAGATTAAACAAAATATCACTCCCCCCATGAATATAGACTTGTATAGACTTGCTTGGACAATAAAGTAAAGGGGAGAGAAAAAAATTAAAATTAAAAAATAATAATAGTAATAATTGTAGGTATGGCCAGGTGGTGCAATGGACGAAGCACCAGCCCTGGAGCCACGAGCACCCAAGCCCACATCCGGCCCCATAGACACAACAATCACCCAGCCATGTGACATGCAAGCCACCCGATCCCCACTGCCCTGCAAAAACCAAAAAGAAGGGGAAAAAAAGACCCAAAAGCAAATAAAATAGTAATCAAAGTAGGGGTGGCTGGGTGGCAGACAGAGCATTGGCCCTTGAGCCAGGAGCACCAGGGTCAAAATCCGGCCTCAGACACCCAAAGATCACCCTGCTATGTGGCCCCAGGCAGGCCACCCAGCCCCATTTGCCCTGCATCCTCCCCCAAATAAGAGTAATAAAAAAGGTGCTTTAGTCTTTGTTCCAACACCAACAACTCTGTCATGGGTGGATCGCATTCTTTATGGTAAATCCATTGCAAAAGTTGCTTCCATATTTTTCCAACATTGCCATTGCTGCTTGCAACTCCCTCCTTTCTTATTTCTCCACTACCATGTACTATATTTTCTTTCTCCTTTCACTCTCACTCTGCTGTAGGGTCGCTGAGTGGTGCAGCAGACAGATCCCTGGTCCTGGGGCCAAGAAGCCCTGAGCCCCCATACCACCCCTTAGGCCCAGAATCCACCTGGCCCTATGGTCCTGGACAGGCCTTCCAATCCCAGTCCCCCCATGGTCCATCCTCTCCTCCATCATTCACATCCCACCCCTTCCCCCTGCTCCCCCCCTCCTTCTTACTCCAGATGTCTATTCCCCATTGCATATATATGCTGTTTCATCTCCTAGCCACCTCTGATGAGAGCAAAGTTTCCCTCATAACCCCCTTGCCGCCCCTTCCATATCATTGTAATACCTCATTGTAATAAAGAAAAAAACTTATTATATGAAATATCTTGGCCTATTCCCCCTCTCCTTTTTCTTTCTCCCATTACATTTCCCTTTTTTTCTATTGACTCCATTTTTATACCATATTTTATCTTCGAATTCAGCTTTCTCCTGTGCTTCAACTATAAAAGCTCCCTCTACCTGCTCTATTAACTGAGAAGGTTCATATGAGTATTATTAGTGTCATTTTTTCTATGCAGGAATACAAATTTTCCCTTTCTTGTCCAATCTCTATGCTTCACCTGAGTCCTGTATCTGAAGATCAAACCTTCTGTTCAGCTCTGGCCATTCCAAAAGGAACATTTGAAATTCCCCTGGTTCATTGAAAGTCCATCTTTTTCCCTGGAAGAGGACATTCATCCTTGCTGGGTAGTTCATTCTTGGCTGCATTCTAAGCTCTTTTGCCTTCCGGTATATTATATTCCAAGCCCTACGAGCTTCCAATGTAGTTGCTGGTAAGTCCTGTGTGATCCTGACTGCAACTCCATGATATTTGAACTGTGTCCTTCTGGCTGCTTGTAATATTTTCTCTTTGACTTGGGAGTTTTGGAACTTGGCTATAATATTCCTAAGGGTTGTTTTTTTTGGGATCTCTTTCTCTAGGGGATTGGTGGATTCTCTCCATTTCTATTTTGCCCTCTGCTTCTAGAATATCAGGGCAATTTTCCTGTAGTAATTCTTTGAAAATGATGTCAAGGCTCTTTTCCTGATCATGACTTTCAGGTATTCCAATAATTTTTAAATTATCTTTCCTAAGTCTGTTTTCCATATCAGTTGTTTTTTCAATGAGATATTTCACATTTTCTTCTAATTTTTCATTTCTTTGGTTTTGAAGTATTGATTCCTGATTTTTGGTAAATTCATCAATCTCCTTGAATTCTATTCTTTGTCTGAAGGATTTGTTCTCCTTAGAGAGTTTTCTTATCTCTTTTTCCATCTGGCCAATTTTGCTTTTTAAGGCATTCTTCTCCTCAATAACTTTTTGAACTGTTTTATCCATTTGACCTAAACTGGTTTTTAGCATGCTATTTTCTTCAGCATTTTTTTTGGATTTCCTTGACTAAGCTGCTGACTTCATTTTCATGTTTTTCCTGCATCTCTCTCCTTTCTTTTCCCAGTTTTTCTTCCAACTCCCTCATTTGATTTTGAAAGTCTTTTTAGAGCTCTGTCATAGCCTGAGCCCAATTTCTGTTTTTCTTGGTGTCTTTAGATGCAGGAGCTTGTGCTTCCTCATCTTCAGACTGACTGTTTTGATCCTTCTTGGGCTCATATGCAAAATATTTCTCAATGGTCTTCCTCTTATTTCTCTGCTTGCTCATTTTCCCAGCCTGGGCCTGGTTTTGGGGTCCTTCCTGAGCTTTTGGGACACTCCCACAAGGGTCTCAGTGTGTGAGGCTCTGTCTTCCCTCCTGGTCTGTGAATGACCATAAGTGCCCCCCTCTGCCATGGGGCTGAGGTGGGGGGGGGGCCCTGCTGTTCTATGGGGGGGCCTAGACTGCCATCACGATATGAATTTGGTCAGAGCCCCATAGTTCTGTTCCAGCAGCAGAGGACAGAGCTCTGCAGTCTCTCTTCACTCCCCTCCCTCTGCTCAATGGGCTCATGCCCTGGGGGCTCCTGCTTAAGGGCTCCGCCTGTTTCTGTTTCCCCATTTGGACTGCAGAAAGACCAAGCTTCTGGCTGCATGTCCTGAGGGCTGGGTTCCATGTGCTCACTCTGGCAGAGGTCCCCGCTGCGCCCCCACTTTGTGCCCAGTGCTCCCCGGGGTGCAGCTCAGGAGACTCCCCCACTTCTGTGAGCTGTGGCTCCCACCACCCTGGGGCTGAGGCTGAAGTTCTTTCACTCTGGCAGGCCACCCCTCTGGCAGGCCGCCCCTCTGACTCCAAGTAGCAGAGCCTTTCTGCTCTTTTCCAGGTTACCTTGAGTAGGAGAACTGCCTTACTGGGTCCCTTTGTGGGTTCTGTCTCTCAAAATTTTAGAGTCCTTAGTTTCAAGTTTTAGCAGAGAGTGCCTAAGACTTAACCCCTTATTGTCGCCATCTTGGCTCCACCCCCTCTCTCCCATATTTTCTTTTGGAACCACCCAAATATTGAACTATCTGGGAATTAAAATGTCAAACTCATTGTCAATGTGTACCTCCCTGGAAAATACTCTGCCAAGGTGAATGAACTTAAATGAACTTAATCTCAGTATTCATAACTTCTCCATCTGCACTAATCAATGGTTCCACATATGGATGGTGTGGTGCTGGCTGATGGAACACCTGTGTTTACTTGGTATTAATTGTTAGGCCAAAATAGCACAAGGAGCAGAGAATCTATCCTTACTTTATTGTATCTCAGTTTCAGAGGCTGAATTGAGTGCACAATCATCAGCAAACAGAAGATCATGCACCAACACTCTATCCACTTTAGTTTTGACTTGCAGTCTTTTCAAGTTGAAGAATTTACCTTCAGTGTTGTAGCTAACCTTGAGGTTGTGTTCAACTTCAGTGAAGGCATTTGATAACAGCACTGAAAACATCATGATAAAAAGCAGGGGATCAAGGACACAACTTTGTTTTACTCCACTGGTAACCAAGAGCATTGTCTACTATCTAGAACCCGGGCAAGTATGCCATTAAGAAATGATATGTAGGTGTGGCTAGGTGGCATAGTGGATAGAACACTGGCCCTGGAGTAAGGAGTACCTGAGTTCAAATCCGGCCTCAGACACTTAATAATTACCTAGCTGTGTGGCCTTGGGCAAGCTACTTAATCCCACTGCCTTGCAAAAATCCTAAAAATAAATAAAAATTTAAAAAAAAGAAACTGATATGTAATACTGATGAATTTCTCCAGGCAACCAAATTCTGACATAATTTTCCATATGCACTCATGACTAAGGGAATCAAAGTCCTTGGTAAGACCTATAAATACTACATACAGAACTCTGTTCTGCTCTTGGCATTTTTTCCTGGAGTTGTTAAGCAACAAATACCATATCTACTGTTCCTCATTTCTGAAGTCACATTGGTTCTCAGGAAGGTGACCATCTTCCAGGTGAAAGGTCAGCCTATTGACAAAAAAATAGCCTGTGATTGTGGCAGTATTATCTATTCCCTATACCTTTGTAGTGATGAACAATAGAGACATTCTTGAATTCCTGGGGAATATTCTCTTCATGTCATATAACAATTTCAGTCAGTTTTGTATAAGTATTGGACCCCCCCCCCCCACCTTGTAAACCTCAACTGGAATAGAGTCAATCTCAGCTGCTTTACCACATGAAAGGAATCTAATGGTATTAAACACCTCTCCTTCAGTTGGAACTTCAGCTACAGACAGATTTGACTTCAACTTGAGGTAAATTGTCAATGACTTCTGCATTGATTGATGAAGAACACCATGGAAGTATTCAGCCTATCTGTCAAAAATCTTGTCCCCTATCACCAATCAATGTGACTTCATCAGCACTGAATCATTGAGATGCATGATAGATCTTTGGTCCATAAGTAGCCTTCAGGGCATCATAAAAGATCTTTGCATTGTTACTATCTGAATAAAATTGAATTTCATCTACATTCTTACTGAGTCAAGAATCTTGCCTTTCTCAGCTTACTCAGTGATTTCTTTTTTAGAAGCCTAGAAGAAAAGCCTGAAGGACTATATTGTTGTATCATTGAGCTCCTGTCCAATTCTTCATGAGTCCAGTTGGAGTTTTCTTGATAAAAATACTAGAGAAGTTTGCTATTTCCTTCTTTGATTAATTTTTTATAGATGAGGAAACTGAGGCAAAGAGGATTAAATGACTTGCCCAAATTCACATACATACCTGATGCTTGAATTTGAACTGAGGCCTTCCTGATTCCAGTGCCTACTGTACCACCTAAAGGACTGTAGGCCCCTCATAGAGTGCTTTAGAATATTTAGGGTTATACAGGATAAAAATCTAGTAGCATATGAATTCTTATTGACTGTACTGTTACTGGAGGCTGATAGAATTATAGTCAAGATTTCCATAAAAATATGAAACATAGAAATACATTATGTCATACTTGAAAAACCTGGGCATTTACAGTTGGATTTGGGAGAATCCCTCAGTGTCATTCAAAAGCAATAGATGAATCAACAGAACTTGAAAGCACAGTTTAAAAGTAATGCAAATTTCAGGTCATGTGACAGTAGATTGACAGATTGATCTTAAAGTGTTAACTTTTTCAAGCCCTCCTATACTACGTCTATAAGAATTAGGTGTCAAATGAAGAAAAATAACTGACCTCCTGACAAAATAAAATCCTTTATTCATTACTATAAGAGAACTTTAAAACTTAAAGGACTCAATGATTGTCCCCCACCACCATCCTATATGGACCTTCATCAGGAAACACAAGTAAAATCACAATTTCTACCCAGGACTTATCTCAAAATCTTCATTATTTCAGACTGGTTGAATATTCAAATACTTCTCCAGACTTAGTTCCTGTTCACCCAAATGAAGGAAAGGAGGGGAGTAAAAGGAGGAATTGATTGTTAAAAGTAACTGAAATCTAGCTGGGATTGGTCATGTTTCTCTCAAAGATTATATAGGGTAGAGAATGAGGAATCATATATACCCTAACCCAGTTAGGTTGAGATCACCATTTGTATTATAATATGAAGGAAAGTGAACACAGAATCCCTGACTTCCAAGAGAGCATTGAACATAAAAATGGTTCAAAAGAAAAGTAAATTAGGGGGTAACTAAGTGGCAGAGTGAATAGGGCACCAACCCTGGAGTCAGGAGGACCTGAATTCAAATCAGTCCTCAGACATTTAATAATTACCTGGCTATGTGATCTTGGGCAAACCACTTGTCTTGCAAAAACAAAAACAAAACAAAAGCA
Source organism: Macrotis lagotis (assembly GCF_037893015.1). NCBI lineage: Eukaryota > Metazoa > Chordata > Mammalia > Peramelemorphia > Peramelidae > Macrotis > Macrotis lagotis. Next base: position 284,321,313 of record NC_133658.1, read on the forward strand.
AATTATAAGAAATTATTGACATGGGTAACAATTTAGAGTTCTAAGAACAGAATTTTTAAAAATGATTTAAGTTAGTAGAAACAGTTGGATCTGTAATAGTGAATCTCTTTAAAGAAGTAAGAGAGATTAACTGAACTACAAAACAAAAATATTGAAGTGGAGGAGAATTTGACAGAGGAAAAGTAAATGCTCAGAGAACATATAAATTTCATGAAAATAAATATTAATAATATTTAAAACAATGAGAAGAGAAGTTAAAGACTATAGATTTCCTGAAAGAACATGATATATCAAAAAATTTGAATGCCACAATTCAGGATATAATACAAGAAAATAATCTGTTCTTTCTGGATAAAGATAATAAATTTTAATGAAAGAATTCACTTACCAATGTCAGGAAAGAAAGAAAAAAGAAAGGAAGGAAGGAAGGAAGGAAGGAAGGAAGGAAGGAAGGAAGGAAGGAAGGAAGGAAGGAAGGAAGGAAGAAAGGAAGGAAGGAAGAAAGGAAGGAAGGAAGGAAGGAAGGAAGGAAGGAAGGAAGGGAGAGAGAGAGAGAGAGAGAGAGAGAGAAAGAAAGAAGTGAAAAAGAGGAAGAGAGGAAGGGAGGCAGAGAAAGAGAAAGGGAGGGAGGGAGAGAGGAAGGAAGAAAGGAACAAAGAAACAAACAAATAAAGGAAGGAAGGATGGAAGGAAGAAAGAAAGAAAGAAAGAAAGAAAGAAAGAAACTAAGAAAGAAAGAAGTGAAAAAGAGGAAGAAAGGCAGAAAAAGAGAAATGGAGGGAAGGAGAGGAAGGAAGAAAGGAACAAAGAAACAAACAAATGAAGGAAGGAAGGAAGGAAGGAAGGAAGGAAGAAAGGGAGGGAGGAAGGAAGGAAGGAAGGAATGAAGGAAGGAAGGAAGGAAAGATGGATGGAAAGAAGGAAGGAAGGAAGGAAGGAAGGAAGGAAGGAAAGATGGATGGAAAGAAGGAAGGAAGGAAGGAAGGAAGGAAGGAAGGAAGGAAGAAGGAAGGATATAACAAAGTTCAATGCATATAGTGATAAAATTGAATAATTTCAACAACAAACCACAAATTCTACAAGTAAAAAAGTAGAAAGAACCACACATAGGAAAGAAAAGAAAATTTAAAAACCAAACAAAACAGGATTATGCTGTAATTAGATAAGTGAATAAGAAAAAATAGTTTAAAAATTAAAGAAGCACAAGTTATAAACTAAAATTATCTAGCTACAAATAGCTTAACAACAAAGCAAAAATGGACAATCAGTGAAAGAGAAGTATTTGAATTCCTATTGGGAGCAAGTAAGATCAAGGTAAAGAGAATTATTTGACATTTAGACACTGAAACTTCAAATGTACAAGAAAGGTAAATAAGTAAGCTTATTAAGAAAAGAATATTTAATGAAATAAATTCCCTCAATTATAGAGGTTATTGTTTAAAAAGAGAAAGAATGACTAAACTATAGTTTAAATAAAGAATAAAGAGGGACCACCATGGAATAAAATAATTTAAATAATAAAGATTTAAGTTCTCTCCCTCTGCCACCTCTTGCATTCACTTACATCACTTTCCCCTCTTGTCAAGAATCTGCAAGTCCTTAGCTGTTCACCTATGGATATAGGAGGGGTGTATCACCTCTTTGATTTTTGCAATTTATGTAATTTTATTTATGTATTTATGTAATCATCTTCTTGTCGAATTTCTACAAAAGACAACCATTCAGCTATAGGGACAGCAGTCTATGTGGCTTAAGTTCAGCTCTTTTCCCACATCGCTTCTTTAGATTCAAGCTCCGCTTAAATCTACCCCTAGAACAGTGAGGTAATACAACAGGCCCTCTTTGCCAGTGTAAGTGGGAGTAACTTAAGATCAAGGACTATAACAGGGTTTCAAGAGTCACAGATTTACAGTAAGAAGGTAATCTTAGAGGTGACTGAGTTCTGTCTCCTCCTTTCCCCAATTCCCTGTCATCACACTTTACTATAGTTTCATTTTAAATTTCTTGATCATTTTTCAGTTTGGTACTATTGTTAGATCTTTGCTAGAGTAATATAGGGGAACTCTGCTTCTCTGTGACCTTTCATGCATCTTAAATAGAAGACCAATAATCTCCCTTTTCTAAGCAATTCCTGCTTTTTGCTTTGGAAGAACTTGCCCCAAACTTTCTCCTTTCCCATTTCTTTTTTTCTAATGTGTCGCATTTTTAGAAATTCAATCATACTGGGTTCAAACTCCTATCCTACTGTCTTCAAAACTAGTGTTCAATTAACCACAGAAACAAGAAATGCTCAGACCAGAGACTAGCCTGCTTTGAAGATTTTAGTATTCTATTCTTGGAGAAAGGTGTCTCAGATGCTTGGACATGACCCAGTGGGGCAGGGTTAGAAACCTACAGTAGTCTGACTACATTATGCTGGGAGTTGGTAGTAATTTGATGGGGGGAGGGGTGTACTAAATGGGACATAGCCCCACAAATATCTAACTTGAGATGCTCCTGAGTAGTCCACTAGCCTCATGGAGTCCTACAATGAAATGTAATTGGGAAATAGTTCACAGAATAAATAAAAATATCATTTGCAGTTGTTCAGTTATTTCCATTTCTCGGTGACCCATTTGAGATTTTCTTGTCAAAGATACTGGAGGGGTTTGCCATTTCCTTTTCTAGTTTACTTTATAGATGAGAAACTGTGGTAAAAAGATTAAGTGACTTGCCCAGGGTCACACTGCTAATAAATATCTAAGAATAGATATGAACTCATGAAAATGTGTCTTTCTGACAGAAATCCTTATTTGCAGTTTAGAACCCACACTTTCTTTTTTAAAATTGATACCACTGATTCATAGTGATCTTAAAAGCCTCAGAGTAGAGTACAGGCAATCCAGGGGAGCATGAAGCCCACAAATAATCTGAGTGTAGACACACCAGAAAGAAAAAAGTCAGAAACAGGAATCCAGGTATTCTAGATCAAGATGAAAGAGTGTCTTTGGAAGCAGGTAGAAGCTGAGTCTGACAAAAAAAAATTCAAATTACAAACTGAGTTTGGAGATATGAAAAACAAAAACAAAAGATATCTAAACACAATGAAGAAATATTATGTATCAAGACATTCAATAAATACACTCAGAAAAGAGTAACTGCACATCAAATATAAATGATGATAAAGAGGTTACCACATAGATTGATTCTCTTTGATCATTTGCAAAAAGACACATCTATATCATTTAAAAATTTCATATTACAAGATTATTCTATGGAAGAAGTCCACTCTCTCTGGGCATGGTGTAAAAGACCAGTGTGGCACTGCCACTATTTTTCATACAGCACAATAAAATAGCTGAATATTTCTTTTAATTCAGTTTGTGACTATAGTTGACATCGATTGCCCTGCTATTATTTGTTATTGTATTGGTTTTTCCTGGAAAATAACAACAATCTTCCCTATAGTGCCAGATCACTAAATGATACAGGAAACAGCATTAGTTGGAGTCAAAGAGCTTACTTCTAATACTGCCTCTTCCAGTTGCTACCTATATGACCTCTGATAATGATCCTTCTGACCCTCAGTTTCTTCAACTGCAAAAGGAGGAGGTTGGACTCAATGACATCTAAAATCTCCTCTGTTCTTAATATTATGATCTCATGCTCCTATGCATATTTTGTTGGTTTACACTATCTATTGACCAATTATTTAGTGGAGAGAAGTAGAATATGCAATAGCCCCATGTCATCCTGATAGTTATTTCTCCCAGAAACAGCTCAAACCAGCTAAGAAAAATACCTTGTTTCTAATTCTTCACTTTGTCTCACAGGTTTCCAAAAGAGATATCTTGATCTAGCTTTCTGGGAGTCAACTCAGAGAGAATATAAGTAAATCAAATGTTGACCTGCTTAGTTGGGTGTAAATAGCCTCCACTCAAAGGAATAATAACCCAGTTTTAAACCTATCTTATGCCTTTACTTGTCACCATTGTAGAGTACTGATGTTCCTTAGTTGGTCAGAGCTAGTCATTACTACCTAGAAGTCAGGCTGACTGTAGATACATACAGTGAGAATGTATCTATAGAGTTAATATTTTCTACTCTTTTTCAACTTGTTTCCAACTTTATATTCTAAATTCATAATAGGTTTCTGGACTAGCAGTAAGACTGTGCCTACTGTTGAATACAGATTTTATTGACAATCTTAGGGAGAATAAGTCAACAATTAAGCAAGCTATGAAAGTCCTAATCTTATGCCTCATTGAAGCATAATCATGAACCTGGTTGTCAAAAGCTATACCATCGGAGCCCAAGTTTAGTCTGATGAAGATAAAAATGGCTTGAGGTGTATGAAAAATGGGCTCCATATCATCTAGGTTATTCTCAGAATGGCAAAACTAAGAAGCCCATCCACATAATCATTTACCAGGGGACAAGCATTAGAAAATTGTTTTTTTAGTCAGAAAATACTCATGGAGATCATAATAGCTGCCTCCAGATATTTGAAAGACTATCACTTATAAGAGAAATTAAATTATTTTACCTGACCCTAGAGGGTAGAACTGGGATCTATGAGTAGGCAGGGATATTCTGTGAGAGGATGTAGAAGAGGCAAAGCTATGCCTCACCTCAGATTGCACAATCCTTCACAAACTGGGTTGAATGTGTACAATAAGGCATATGCCTGTGCTGCTTCTATTAGGCTCTTTCATTAGACTGATTGATATTGTTAGTGCTTCCCCAGTCATGGACCCCTCTGTGTATCACTGGTAAAGGGTCCAAAAAGACAATAAATTCTTCATCCCTTGACTTTTTCTGGAAAGTGTTCAAGGAAGACAAGTAACTCTGGTGTGAGGGTTGAGGGTTGCTAAGCCCTCTTCAGGCTGCTTTCCACCTTTGATGATCACCTGAACCATCCAGGTCTCACCTGTGAATCCAAGAAGTAATGAGCCTAAACTGATAACTGAGGGAATCTCAAATTCATTGGGAAGAGTGGGGTGTCTGCCCCAATAATGTGAAGTCTTCCACATGTGAAATGAGTAAATGAGAACACTTCATTCCAATGGCTAAGAAGGCAGCTGAAGCAGGTACTGCAATGTGCCTAGTGCTTGATTGGACATCAAAGATGCCAAAGTCATCCACTGCATCTGGAGCCATTAACCATTCTATCTACCCATTCTGGAGCCATTAGCCATTCTATCTTGCCACTGGATCATGATGACTTTGGAAGGGTGAGTGAGGCAACAACTTCCTGCAACTCTGCCTCCCTTGAATCCAATTTATGCATGTATCAAAAGACATCACCCTTACCCCTTACCACTTTATCATTCTTATGTCAAACACCTATGATGTCAGACAATTGCCACTTGCAGGTTAATGTCATGTCATCATTTTCAATGCCTATGTTCCCACCATGATGAAACCTGATAAAGTAAAAAAAAATATATTTATAAAGATCTGGAGACACTTATCATCCATGTACCAAAAGAGAACAAGTTTATTATCCTGGGTGACTTTAATATTAGAATAAGTTCAAACTTCCAGACATGGCAGAGAGTCCTTGGGTTGCATAGAACAGCTTTCAGCAGTGGTTGTCTACTGCTAAAGACACGTGTATTTCATGTTCTTCTCACCACCAATACTGTTTTCCATTTACCTAAATGCAATAAAACTTCCTGGATACACCCTCATAGCAATGATTAGCATCTAATAGATTATGTGATTTCAAGGAGAAGATACAGACAGGAGGTGAATATGATAAAGGCAAAGTGCAATGCAGAGTGCTGGACTGATCAGTGACTTATCCTCTCCGAATTAAATGTTCAAAACCAGCTGAAGTGGTGACCCCATGGCACAACGATTATTAGAACAATTAATGTCAGGAGACTAGAATGTTTGAGAGGGGAAAGTTTGTTACAAATTTGAGGAGAAAACTGAGTCAACACACAGTTGACAATAGTGGAATAGAAAAAGAATAGGCAGCATTCTGACATTAGATGAACAGCTTCCATTTATTCTGGGTCAGAACACTTGCAAATATAAAAACTGGTTTGATGAAAATAAAGGAAAAATATACAAACTAATAAATAAAAAATGAGAACTCCATATGATTTACCCAATTTCTGGGGTTATTACAAAGCAAATGGGGTTATGTGACTTGCCCAAGATCACACATCTAGGTAATTTTTAAGTGTCTAAATCCAGATTTGAACTCTAGGGTTGGTGCTCTATCCACTGCACCACCAAGCTGCCCCTAGTTCATCCATTTCTAAGAAAGCAGCATTTAATTCCATCAAAAGTAAAGCGTAAGTGAAGCTTAGAGAAATGCAGGACTATTGGTGTAATAAGGAAACAGATGAAATTCAGTTTTATGCAGATAGTAACAGTTCACAGTGCTTTTATGATGCCCAAAAGGTTATTTATGGATCAAAGACCTATAATGTATCTCAACTACTCAATGCTGATGAAGCCACATTGATTAACAAAAGGGGCATGATCCTAGAGAGATCGGATAACCACTGCCATAAATTCTTAACAGAGTATCATCAATCAATGCAAAGTCATTGACCTTTTACCTCAAGTTGAAGTCAATCTGACCCTAGCTGAAATTCCAACTGAAGAAGTGGTTTTGAATGCTATTAGGCTCCTTTCATGTGGTAAAGCATCTGGTGCTGATTCTATTACAGCTGAGATATACAAGATGGAGGGTTCATTGCTCATTCAAAAATTGACTGAAATTCTCCAGGTTATATGGCTTGAAGAAGTTATCCCCCAAGAATTCAAGAATGCCTCCATTGTCCATTTCAACAGTTGATAAGGAGCTTCCTGCCCAGCAACTCCAGGTAAAATGTCAGGAACAGAATGTCTGTATATAACATTTCAAATGTGACCAAGGCTTTTGATACTGTCAATTATAAGTGTTTATAGAAAAATTATGTCAAAATTTTGTTTCCCAAAAAGTTCATCAGTATTGTACATCAATATCATGATTGCATGCTTGCCCTTGTTCTGGATAGTAGACAATGCTCTCAAGTTTTCTTGGTCTCCAATCAATTAACAAGGTTGTGTCCTTGCTCCCATGCTTTTTAATATGGTGTTTTCAGCCAAGTTATCAAATGCTTTCAATGAGAATAAACACAGCATCAAGGTCAGCTATCACACTGATGGTAAATTCTTTAACTAGAAAAAGCTATAAGCCAAGACCAAAGTGGAGAGAGTATTCTAGAAGACTACTTTTCAGGAATATTGTAGAGGAGATTTCCCTTCAGACCTGGGTTGAATAGAAGGTCTCTGAGAGTCTGTGATTCTTCAAGATATAGAAAGGTTCTATTCTGCTGGGGAAAGGAATCTAGCACCTACATTCTCAACCCTGTGAGGGAGATAGAGCTTAAAGGTATAAGCCTTTCCCTTGCTGACTCCTAATAATAAATCCCATTATTTCAAGTACTATACTGACATCTTGGAAGGGAATGATTCACATTTGTGGAGATCTTAGAATAATGAATAAGGCACAAAGATCCAGGGTATTGGAAAAGCCATCCCTCCTGGCATATCTTCTTGGACATACCTCTTTTATTTTTAGGTTTTTTTCAAGGAAAATGGGGTTAAGTGGCTTGCCCAAGGCCACACAGCTAGGTAATTATTAAGTGTCTGAGACCAGATTTGAACCCAGGTACTCCTGACTCCAGGGCCAGTGCTTTATCCATTGCGCCACCTAGCTGCCCCCTTGGACATACCTCTTAATAGTTGTTTCTATTATCCAGCTCCATCCTAAATTGAAGGTCATTTCCTTCTTAATGGTTAGGACAAAAGTGGCTTTTCAGATTCTGCTTTGTGTTAGTGAAATTGCATAAAAAGACCCTTTCCAAACTGAATTTTGGGGGGACTGGTTCTCTAGCTGCCCCCCCAAAAATGCCTGCATAATCACAGAACTTAGAGAAATATTAGTTAATTATATGTTAATCTAATTCTGTTTTGATCTTTCTTGAAATCGAACTTTAAAAATTAGCATTTTTCCTTTATTAGGACAAACTCTGAAGGTTAACACATTTAATTATTATCTTTTAAGGCCAAACTCATAGAGATCCTCACCCTCAAAGGCACCCTTACTGGTTTCAGTTCCACAGGCAAACTACACAAACACAGGTCAAAAGTATGAACACCTCAAGGCACTAAAGATGAAATTATAGTTTTCAGTCAAGAGTCAATAAGCATTTATTTAGAGCTTAACTGGTAATAAAAATACATACTTACAGAAAGAAATACCCTGTCCTTGCATTCAAGGATCTTTCATTCTATTGGGGAAGATAACAAATAAAAAGGAGTTTAAAAGAGGTTAGGAGGGGAGAAGAAAAGCTCCTTGTGGGGAGGAAATGGTAGAGAAAGTCCTGTAGGGAGCCAAGATGGCGACAGGAGAGGAACATCTCTTAGGTGCTCTTGATCAGAACTTATAAGCTAAGGATTCTAACTAAATTTTCAAGAGACAGAACCCTCAGACCGATGCAGTGAGGCAGTTCTCCAGCCCAAAGTAACCTGGAAAAGAGCAGAAAGGCTCAGCCCCAAGGGGTCAGAGGGTTGGCCCACCAGAGCAAAGAAACTTCAGCCTCCCGGATGCAGCCCCAGGGTGCTAGGAGCTGCGGCCCACAGCAGTGAGGGGAGTTTCCTGATCTACACCCTGGGGAGTGTTGGGGGGGGGGTTGGGGGACCAGGAAGGGGGTGCTTTGCCAAAGTGAGCACATGAAGCTCAGCCCTCAGGGCACACAGTGAGCAGTGTGGCTACTGCAGCCCAGATCCAGGAACCAGAAGCAGAAGCCCATAAGCAGGAGCCCCCAGGGCATGAGTGCTGAGTTTAGGGAGGCGAGTGGAAAGAGACTGCCAAGGTCTATCCTCTTTCCCTGGAACAGGACTCTTGGGTTCAGACCACATTCAGATCCTGATCACAGTCTAGGCCCCCCCCCCATAGAACAGCAGGAACCCCCCCTTCCTCAGCCCCATGGGGTGCACTTGTGGTCATTCACAGACCAGGAGGGAAGACAGAACCTCACACACTCAAAAGCTAAGGGAGCACCCCCAAAACCAGGCATAGGCTGGGGAAATGAGTAAGCAGAGAAAAAAGAGGAACACCATAGAGAAATACTTTGCCTGTGATCCCAAGAAGAATCAAAACACTCAATCTGAAGATGAGGAAGTACAGGCACCTGCATCTAGAGACACCAAGAAAAACAGAATTTGGGCTCAGGCTATGACAGAGCTCTAAAAAGACTTTGAAAATCAAGTGAGGGAGATGGAAGAAAAATTGGGAAAAGAAATGAGAATGATGCAGGAAAAACATGAAAATGAAGTCAGCAGCTTAGTCAAGGAGATCCAAAAAATGCTGAAGAAAATAACATGTTAAAAACCATCATAGGTCAAATGGATAAAACAGTTCAAAAAGTTATTGAGCAGAAGAATGCTTTAAAAAGCAGAATTGGCCAGATGGAAAAAGAAATAAGAAAGCTCTCTGAGGAAAACAAATCCTACAGACAAAGAATGGAACTCAGGGAGATTGCTGATTTTTAGGAGAAATCAAGACTCAATACTTCAAAAACCAAAAGAATGAAAAATTAGAAGAAAATGTGAAACATCTCATTGAAAAAACAACTGATATGGAAAACAGATTTAGGAAAGATAATTTAAAAATTATTGGAATATCTGAAAGTCATGACCAGGAAAAGAGTCTTGACATCATTTTCAAAAACTTACTACAGGAAAATTGCCTTCATATCCTAGAAGCAAAGGACAAATTAGAAATGGAGAGAATCCACTAATCTCCCTGAGAAAGAGATCCAAAAAAAAAAAAAAAACATCCCCCAGGAATATTATAGCCAAGTTCCAGAACTCCCAAGTCAAAAAGAAAATATTATAAGCAGCCAGAAGGACAGAATTCAAATATCATGGAGCTGCAGTCAGGATCACACAGGACATAGCAGCAACTACATTAACAGCTCATAGGGCTTGGAATATAATATTCCGGAAGGCAAAAGAGCTTAGAGTGCAACTGAGAATCAACTACCCAGCAAAACTGAATGTCCTCTTCCAGGGAAAAAGATGGACTTTCAATGATCCAGGGGAATTTCAAATGTTCCTGTTGGAATGGCCAGAGCTGAACAGAAGGTTTGATCTTTAAATACAGGACTCAGGTGAAGCATAGAGAGTGGAGGAGAAGGATAAATTATGAAGGACTTAATGATGATGAACTACATGTATTCCTGTGTAGAAAAATGATATTGATAATACTCATATGAACCTTCTCATTTAATAGAACAGGTAGGAGTAACTTTTATAGATGAAGCACAGGAGAAAACTGAATTTGAAGATATATTGTGGTGTAAAAATGAAGTCAATAGATAGAAGGGAAATGTAATGGGAAAAAGAAAAAGGAGAGGAGGAATAGGCTAAGATATTTCATATAATAAGACTTTTCTTTATTACAATGAGCTATTGCAATGATATACAAAGGGGAAAGGCAAGGGAGAATGAGGGAATCTGCTTTCATCAGAGGTGGCTAGGTGAGGAAACAGCATATATACTCAATGGGCTATAGACATCTGGAGTAAGAAGGAGAGAAGGGAGACAGGGGGAAGTGGGGGATGTGAGTGATGGAGGAGAGAGTGGACCATGGGGGGAGAGTGGTCAGATATAACACATTTTCTTTTTTACTTCTTGCAAGGGGCTGGGATTAGATGGCCTTTCTGGGACCATAGGGCTGGGTGGATGCTGGGCCTAAGGGGTGCAATGTGGGCTCAGAGCCTCTTGGCCCCAGGGCTGGGCATCTGTCTGCTGCACCACTCAAATACCCTACAGCAGAGGCAGAGTGAAAGGTGAGAGAAAATATAGTTCCTGGTAGTAGACAAGTACGAATGGAGGGAGTTGCGATCAGCAATGGCAATGGTGGAAAAATATAGAAGTAACTTTTTTGATGGACTTATCATAAAGAATGTGATACACCCATGACAATCCTGGTGGTGTTGAAACACAGACTGAGGCACATTTTCTATTATTATTATTTTTGGGAGGGTTGCAGGGCAAACGGGGTTGGATAGCCTGCCTGGGGCCACACAGCTGTGTGATTATTGGGTGTCTGAGGCCAAATTTGGGCCTGGGTGCTCCTGGATCAAGGGCCAATGTTCTGTCTGCCAACTAGCCACCCCTACTATTATTATTATTACTATTTTATTTTATTTTAGGTCTTGGGAGGGTTGTAGGGCAATGGGGTTGGGGGTGGCTTGCATGGGGTCAGACAGCTGGGTAATTGTTGGAAGTTTGGGGCTGGATTTGGGCCTGGGTGCTCCTGGCTCCAGGACCAGTGCTCCATCCACTGTGCCACCTGGCTATACCTACAATTATTATTATTATTATTAGTATTATTAGTATTAGTATTTTATTATTATTATTTTTAATTCTAATTTTTTCTCTCTCCTTTACTTTATTGCTCATAAAGGTCTATATTTTGGGGGGAGGGGTTATTATGTTTACTCTTAAATGAGAATATTTTAGCAATGTATAAAAATATTATTTGTACAAAATAAGAATAAATAAACAAATGAACGAATGAAGGAACGAACGAAGGAAGGAACGAACAAATGAATGAATGAATGAATGAATGAAGTCCTGTAGAGAAGACTCCATAGGACAGGCTCTTTGGAAAAGAATGAAGATATCTTTGCCTTAGATCTTCTCTTTAAATAACAGGTCCTTGGAGGAAACAGACAATCAGAACATAGGAGAAGTCTCATACTGTCTCATGATATCCCACCCAGATATGCTCTCCTTTAACAATGCCCTCAACTTCAAATTTATCCTTCCCTAAATTCTATTTTGTTTTGTGCCCTGCTCTGAGATAGTTATCAGGGAGGAAGTAGCAAACAAATGACCACATAGAAAAGTGTTTTGAATTTTAGGTTAATGTCTTGAGCAGGGTTAATACAAAAGAGCATTCAAATGAATGAATGAATGAATAAAGGAATAAATGAATAAAAAAAACCTTCAGTAAGCACTAGGTAGATGCCTATCACTGTGTGTTCTGATGGGAATGCAAATGAAAAAGTAGGTAATCCCTTTCCCTCAGGAAGCTTATATAAAAAAGGGGACAGAACAGAGAGAGGAAAATAATCTTCAGAGAGAAAAATATTTGATAAAATATTATTGTTTGAAGATGAGTATAGTTAAGGAAAATAGATTCAAATGCTCTTTTCCAGGAGCAATTAAGAGTTGCTTTGATTATGGTTCTAAGGGAGGTGGAAGTTAAGGTCTAGGGAAATGGGTGGAGAATATGAAGTAGCCAATGAGTGAAGTATGGCTAGAACCACCCCTAGATGTGGTGGGTAACTAAGGGTCCATCAAGTAGCACCTACAATTCCTCACCCAGTAGAGATTAAGACTTGAAAGGGTTACTACATTACCACCTTTCCCTGGAGTCCTCAAATAGAAATTATCCTTTCTTCCTCAAACCTTGAATAGCATTTTTTTTAGTAGGACATTTAGTAACATATAATTACTCTGTGTATGTATGTGTGTGTGTATGCAAATGTGTAACTTCTAAATTCTGGATTATAAACTCCATGAGGACAAGGACTATATATTTATCATATTTTTCCTCTAGTAAACAACATGTTATGTGGACACAGTAGGTACTTAAATGACTGCTGAATTGGATGAAGTGGTAAAATTTTAAGAAATTTAAAGCAGATACATGGGACACAGGGGGAGATAACTTTGGGTAGGGAGACATCTTTAAATTACAATATATGGGGCAGCTAGGTGGTGTAGTGGATAAAGCACCGGCCCTGGAGTCAGGAGTACCTGGGTTCAAATGTAGTCTCAGACACTTAATAATTACCTAGCTGTGTGGCCTTGGCCAAGCCACTTAACCCTGTTTGCCTTGCAAAAACCTAATAAATAAATACATAAATACATAAATAAATTACATCATATAAGATCTTCCCTTTTATCAGTGCACCTCAGTTTCTAAACCTATAAAAGTTTCAGATATATATATATATATATATATATATTTATATATTTATATATAATGGAGAAACAAAGAATAAAATGAAAACAATGTCTACATGGTCAAGTTTGAAGTAGACTGTTAATATTTCTGGGGAATTGTTTTTAACAGAATCTCCCCACCTGGAATTTTTTTTGAGGTACTATGTCCTTCCCCAGCAGGAAACTACCTCATGCCACAAAATCAGATCATGAAAGCCCTTGCTAGGGGCTTCTGAATGAGCCCCTGGCAGGATGCCCAAATTGAGCAAATGGTTAATAAAATCCTTCACTTCTCAGACAGAGCAGAGGATGGTGTTGCCCCTTTGGTCATTTCTGTCCCCTCTGCAGGCCCAGCAGGGAAGATTGTGTCTGGAATTCCTGTGGTGTGGAAAGGTTTATGTTGGAGACTATACTGAGGTTTTGCTGTGAGCAGTCAGGGCCAAATCAAACAAAAGGCAGAAGTGATTCTAATGATCTGATGCATTAAGTGTGGCAGCAATTCCAGAACAAATATGAGAGAGGCAAAAATTTTCTTCCCTCCTTCCTTGGTCAAAACATTCAGTTTGCTTTGACATAAAGTATTCCCTAAAATACTTGTGATCTTACTACATAAAGGAAGAGGAGGGAAGCTAGAAAGAAAAGAACAAAAGATAATGGGATAGGGAAAGTAGGAGGAGGAGAAAGAGGAGAGGAAAGGATAGAAAGAAAAAAGAGAAATAGAGAAAGAGGAAAGGGAGAATGAGGAGAGAGGAAATGAAGAAGAAAAGTAGTAGGAAACACTAGAAAGAGAAGTGAGAAAGGAGGAGAAATAGGAGAGAAAAAGGAAGTGGGAAGTGTGAAGGAGGAGAAGAATAGGAAGAGAAAGAAGAGAAGAAAAGTGAGGAGAAGTAATGAGCAGAAAGAAGAAATAACAGAAGCAAGAGAAAGGAGGAAAATAAAGTTGGAAAGGAAGCAACAAAGGAGGAATATTTTAAAAGGTAAGGAAGAGGAGAAGAATGAGAAGGAAGAGAAAACTGAGGAACTGATGGAAAGAGGATATGGGAGAAAGGTGGAGAAACAGAAAAAAAGAAGGAAAAAGAAAAAAAAAAGCTCAGGAAAAAATGTAAAGAGAAAAGGATGGGGGGAAAGGGAATGAAGCAAATAAATTCAAAAAAGAAAGAAGAAAAAGAAAGGAGGTAAAGGGAAGAATAGAAAAAAGAAAGGTGGAAGAATGAAAGGTATTAAGGGGAAAAAAGGAAAGAGGACTATTAAAGAGGCAAGGGTGAGAAAATGGCTAAGGAAAGGGATTAAGGAAGGAGAAAGAAAGAAAAAGAAAGGGAAAAAGGAAAGGAAGAACAGCAGATAGACTGAACTACTGGTTAATGCAGAGTATAATTGGTTCTTAATTGATCTGGGTTATTGGAGTTGGGGATGAGATGGGAGTGACTCTTTTGACTACATAAGATCAATACTTGGACATAGCAGTTTTTAGCCTTTATGGTACAAAGGCAAGAGACAAAACTATTTGAATTCAAAAAATGGAAGATAGATCAGAGCTTTAGGCAAAAGATTAGAATTCTGCCTGTACTCACAAAATTTAAACAGGGGAAGGAAAAGGTTGGGAGGGGAGATCTCTGGCTTTTTGTCCAGTGATATTTTTTAATAATTCTTTATCTTTAATTCTTCCCCAAGGAACTTTTATCCCTCACATTTTATTGATTACATCTTCTCTAGTAGGGAAGAATGATTTCAACAGATAAAATGATCTTTTTGCCATAGATACCAAAAATTTTGTTGATATGCCATGTGTCTTCAGATCAGTAAAACCCTTAAGGCATTGATCAGGTCAACTAGAGTCAGTTGCCCATGAGTCATCTGATTACAGGAGAGAAAAATGAACTAGCAAGGTTCTGCTGGCAGAACAATGGGTGGGCTCATTGCAATATTCATCCTGTACAGTTCCATTACATAATCCATTACAGATATATATATGTATATATATATATATATATATGTCTATATCTAAATATAGAGACATATATATATATATATATATGTAAACACATGGATAAGGCTATATATATATACATATACATATATATTTATGTATACACACACACACACTTTGTATATACACAGTTAGCATGGTCTGAGCCCTGAGACAAAAATATCTACTGTATCTTAGTCACCTCAGTAATTACAATGAAGAGTGGCTTATTAAATCTTGCTTATCACTTAATGACTTGCCTCACACAGAAAAAAAATGACTGGCAAAGACAGAAAGAATCTGTGTTAGGGGTGGAAGAGGACATAAGAAAGACCAACTAACACTGGAGAAAAAATTATATAAGATGGACTAAACTTTGCTAAGCTTGCTAAAAGAAAATATGGGATCAATGGAAATAAACTAACATAAATAATCTGCTATCATAGTCCCAATACATTCTTAATTGGATGCACCATAGCTGCAATGTTGCTTAGAATCATGTATATCATGCTTTAAGAGGGGAAATGAATAATCTAAAAACTGTACAAGATAGGCAAACAAGAAAATTGAAAAGCATCACACTACTGCCAGATGAAGCAATTTTAATGAAGGAATTAAGAATGCTTGACTTGTACAAGACTTAGAGAAGATAAAAGTAGAAACTATTATGGAGCAATCAAGGATTTACTGAAAGGTGCCAAATATTTGAAGATGTTCATTGCACATACAATTTTTCAGCAAATGGAAACAACAGACATCAATAGAACATTAGCACAATTAATTAAAATGAGAAGCTTTCAGGTAGCCTCTTTCTCTCCCATCCCATCAACTATATCCTAGGTGAGTTATACCCTTGCAGAGTCCTCACCATGGGACATAGAACTATTGACATTGTTGTATGAAAGGGTACGTACAATTTTATTGCCTTTGAGCATAGTTCCAAGTTACTCTCCAGAATGGCTAGATAGTCCAAAACTCCACCAACAGTCCATTAGTATACCAATTTTCCCACATCCTTTCCAATATTGATCATTTCCACTTGTCAACTTAGACAATGTGACTAGTGAGAGGTGATTCCTCAAAGTTGTTTTAATTTGCATTTATCTAATCAAACATGATTTGGAGCATTTTCTCATATGACTAAAATTAACTTTTATTTCTTCATCTGAAAACTGCCTGTTCAGATCTTTGACCATTTATCAATTGGGGAATGATGTTTATTTTTATAAATTTGATTCAGCTCTTTATACATTTTCAGAAAACTAGCCATGAAAATTGATTCCCAGCTTTCTGCATTCCTACTAAGCTTGGCTGCATTGGTTTTGGTTGTGCAAAACCTTTTTAACTAAATATGGTCAAAATCAATTTTGCAATTGATAATGTACTCTCCTCCTCTCCATAGATGTAACAGATAGAATATTTCTTGTTCTCTTAATTGATCTATGGTACTATCCTTTACGTCTAAAATCTGTACCCATTTCACCTTTATTTTACTACAGGGTGTGAGATGTGGGTCTATGCCAAGTTTTTATCATGCTATTTTCCAGTTTTCACTGTACTTTTTATTAAATAGTGAGTTTTTAGAACTGAGTCAAATTTTCAAAAAAAAGTCATTCCACAATTGACAAATGGTCAAAGGATATGCAAAGGCAATTTACAGCTGAGGAAATCAAAGCAATACATAGTCATATGGAAAATTGCTCCAAATCATAACTTATTAGAGAAATGCAAATTAAAGCATCTCTGAAATGCCACATCACACCTCTCAGACTAGCCAGTATGACCAGAAAGTTCAATGATCAATGTTGGAAGGGATGTGGGAAATCTGGGACACTAATACATTGTTGGTGGAGCTGTGAACTCATCCAACCTTTCTAGAGAGCAATTTGGGATTATACCTCAAGGGCAACAAAAATGTGCATACCCTTTAATCCAGCAATACCACTACTGGGCCTATACTCTGAAGAGATTATGAAAAAAGGTAAAAGAATCACTTGTAAAAAAATATTTATAGTAGCCCTGTTTGTGGTGGCAAAAAAATTGGAAATTAAGTGAATGTCCTTCAATTGGGGAATGGCTTAACAAACAGTGGTATATGTATGTAATGGAACATTATTGTTCTATTAGAAACCAGGAGGGATGGGAATTCAGGGAAGCCTGGAAGGATTTGCATGAACTGTTGCTGTGTGAGATGAGCAGAAGCAGAAAAACACTGTACACCCTAACAGCAACATGGGGGTGATGATCAATATGGATGGACTTGCTCATTCCATCAGTGCAACAACCAAGGCCAATTTTGGCCTATCTGCAATGGAAAATACCATCTGTATCTAGATAAAGAATTGTGGACTTTGAACAAAGAACAAAGACTATTACCTTCAAATTAGGAAAAAAACCACTTCCTTATTATGTAATTTTACTATCTCATACTTTAATTTTCTTCTTTAAGGACATGATTTTTCTGTCATCACATTCAACTGAGATCAATGTATAACATGGAACCAATGTACATACTAACAGAATGCCTTCTGTGGGGGGTGGGGGAGGTAAGCAAAAGTGGAAGAAATATTGTAAAACTCAAAATAAGTAAAATCTTTCTAAAAAAAGAATAGTGAATTCTTATCCCAGAAGCTAATGTCTTTGAGTTTATCAAACAATAAATTACTGTAGACATTTACTAAAGTTTCTTTTGCCCTTAATATGATCTGTCATCCATTATTCTTTCTTAGCTAGCACTAGACCAGTTTTGATGACTTCTATTTTGTAATATAAGATCTGTATAACAAGGTCACCTTCCTTTGAATTTTTTCTTAATAATAATAATAATAATAATAGTTTTGTCCTTCCTTTTTCAGAAAAGACCACAACATCAGTGAGGTGATGCCATGACAACCACATGAATTAGGTTTGAGTGAGGGGGTGTTGTGCTAAGTCACCAGCCTCACTATCTCTTCCAGAGACATCTGGGTCCAGTGGCCAATTTGAATCAGGATGACTGGAGATGACCCTGGATGTGAGGCAATCAGGGTTAAGTGACTTGCCCAAGGTTAACTAGCTAGTAATTGGCAAGTATCTGAGACTGGATTCAAACTCCTGTCCTTCTGACTCCAAGGTCAGTGCTCTATTCACTTCACTACCTAACTGCCCTTTTTATTGCTCCAGATGAATTTTGTTAATATTTTTTCTACTCTGTAAAATCTTTTTTGGTGATTAGATAGGTATGGCACTGAATAAGAAATTTAATTTGGGTATAATTGTCATTTTTATTATATTAACTTGGCCTAACCATAAGCAATAGGCATTTTTTCTAAATGTAGGAGCCTACCTTTATATGTGTAAAAATTATTTTGCAATTGTATTCATATAATTTCCAAATTTGTCTTGGGAAATAGATTCCTAAGTATTTTATGTTGTCCACAATTACTTTAAATAAAGCATTTCTTTCTGTTTCTTGCCATTGGGTTTTATTGTTTGTATATAGAAATTCAGATGGTATATGTGGATTCATTTTATACCCTGCTACTTTGTTAAAATTGTTAATTATTTCAAGTAGTTTTTTTAGTTGATTTTATAGTTTTCTCTAATTATAACATCATATTGTCTGCTAAGAATGAAAATTTTGTTTCCTCATTGCCTGTTCTAATTCATTCAATTCCATTTTCTTTTTTTTTATCTCTAATGCTAATATTTCTAATGGGCATCCTTGTTTCACCCTTGATCTTGCAAATGTTGCGATTTATCCCCATTACATACAAAGTTTATTATTTTAGATAGGTTTAGATAGATACTGCTTATCATTTTAAGGAAAACTACATTTATTCCTATACTCTCTAATGTTTTTAATATGAATGGGTGTTGTATTTTGTCTAAGGCTTTTTCAGCATCTATTGAGATAATAATTTTTGTTAATTTTGTTATTGTTATAGTAAATTATGTTGGTTGTTTTCTTAATATTGAACCATCCCTGAATACTGGGTATAAACCATACCTGATTATAATGCATTATCCTACTGATAATTTGCTGTAATCTCTTTGCTAAAATTTTATTTAAAATTTTTTCATCAATATTCATAATATTCATTAGAAAGATTAGTCTGTAATTTTCTTTATCTGTTTTGGCTTTTCCAGGTTTAGGTATCAGCATCTTATTGATATGTTTTGAGTAATTTGGCAAAACACCTATTTTTTTTACATTTTTATATTTGTAATTAATATTTTATTTATTTTCCAATTATATTCAATAGTAGCTTCTACCATTTTCTGTAAGGTTTTTACTTTTATATTCTTTCTTCACCCTCCCTTCCCTCTCCCATCCTCCCACAGAAGGCAATCTAGTAATCTTTACTACATTGATCAAAGTTGAATGTATTGGGAGAGCAATCATATCCTTGAAACAAAAATAAAATATTCGAGATAGCAAAATTATGTAGCACATAAGAAACTTTTTAATTAAAAAAATGAAAGTAATAGACTGGTCTTTATTTAAACTCCACAGTTCTTTCACTGGGTACAGATTGATATTCTTCTTCTTAGTTGCTCTAAAATTGTCCTTGATTATTGCATTGATGGAATGAGCAAGTCCAATAAGGTTGATCATCTTCTCCATGTTGTTGTTGGGATATTCAATGTTGTTCTGGTTCAACTCATCTTCAGTACATGCAAGTCTTTCCAGGCTTCTCTGAATTTCCAACCCTCTTGGTTTCTAATAGAACAATAGTGTCCCATAACATACATATACCACAATTTGTTCAACCATTCCCCATTTGAGGGACATTCACTTGATTTCCAATTTCTTGCTACCAGAAACAGGGCTGCTATGAATATTTTTGTAGAAGTGATGTTTTTAAACCTTTTACATGCTCTCTTCAGAGTATAAACTCAGTAGTTGTATTGGTAGATCAAAGGGTAGACACATTTTTATTGCCTTGTGGGTGTAATTCCAGATTGTTCTCCAGAAAGGTTGGATGAAAACTCCTATTTTTTAAAATAGTTTATAATTTATAATAAATTGGAATTTATTTTTCCTTAAATGTTTGGGAATTCACTTGCAAATTCACCTGACCCTAGAAATTTTTTCTAAAGGAATTTATTGATGTTTTATTCAATTTCTCTTTTCTAAAAAAGAGGTTATTAAAGTATTTATTTCTTCTTCTGTTAATCTGGGTAGCTATATTTTTGTAAATATTCATCCATTTAACAAATATTGTCAACTTTGTTGGCATTCAGTTAGGCAAAATAATTCCAAATTACTATTTCAATTTCCTCTTCATTGGTGATTTCATCTTTTTCATTTTTGATGCTGACAATTTGGCTTTCTTCTTTCTTTTTTTAAAAATAAGAATAACTAAAAATTTGTCTGTTTTATTGCTTTTTAAATTTATTTTTATGTATGTATTTATTTAAATTTATTTACACATTACTAAAATATTCCTGTTGTAAGAGTAAACATAACACCCCCTCCCTCCATAAAAATATAAAACCTCATGAGAAATAAAGTGAAGGAAAGAGGAAAAAATGTGCTTTAGTCTGTTTTCTGATACAATAAGCCCTGTCTCAGGTGGATTACATTCGTTATCATAAGTCCATCATAGCAATTACTTCTACATTTTTTCACAGTTGCTGTTACTTATCATACTTCCCTCCATCCATTCCTCCCCACTACCATCTATTATATTCTCTCTCTCCTTTCACTCTGTCCCTCTTCAAAAATGTGCTGTGGGACAGCTGAGTGGTGCAGCAGACAGAGTACCAGCCTTGGAGTCAAGAGACCTCAAGCCCACATCCCAGCCCAGAGACCCAGCCACCACCCAGCCCTGTGATCCTGGACAGGCCACCGAATCCCACCACCTTGCAAAAAAGTGAAAAAGAAAATGTATTACATCTGACTATCCTCTCCTATGATATGCCCTCTCCTCTATCACCCACATTCCCCACTACCCTCCCCCAGTCCCTCTTCTCTCCTTTTTTTATTTTATTTTATTTTAGTTTTAGTTTTAATTTATTTTTTGCAAATATTACATCATACATCCAAATAAATGGCATACTTTAAGATAGGCACTCCAATAGTATGCATGCCCATTCAAACATTGAGAAAAATGTTTGGAAAGTACTTCTTTTTGGAAGTACTTTTTTCAAAATTTTTATTAAAGATATTATTTGAGTTTTACAGTTTTCCCCCAATTTTGCTTCCCTCCCCCCACCCTCACCCCACAGATAGCACTCCGTCAGTCTTTACTTTGTTTCCATGTTGTACCTCCATCCAAATTGGGTGTGATGAGAGAGAAACCATATCCTTAAAGAGAACAGAATTCTCAGAGGTAACCAGATCAAACCATAAGACATCTGGGTTTTTTTTTTCCGAATTAAAGGGAATAGTCCTTGTACTTTGTTCAAACTCCACAGCTCCTTATCTGGCTACAGATGGCATTCTCCTTTGCAGACAGCCAAAAATTGTTCCCAATTGTTGCAATGATGAAATGAGCAAGTCCTTCAAGGTTGAACATCACTCCCATGTTGCTGTTAGGGTGTACAGTGTTTTTCTGGTTCTGCTCATCTCACTCAGCATCAGTTCATGCAAATCCCTCCATGTTTCCCTGAAATCCCGTCCCTCCTTATTTCTAATAGAACAATAGTATTCCATGACATACATATACCACAGTTTGCTAAGCCATTCCCCAATTGAAGGACATTTACTGGATTTCCAATACTTTGCCACCACAAACAGGGCTGCTATAAATATTTTTGTACAAGTAATGTTTTTACACTTTTTCCTCATCTCTTCAGGGTATAGACCCAGTAGTGGTATTGCTGGGTTAAAGGGTATGCACATTTTTGTTGCCCTTTGGGCATAGTTCCAAATAGCTCTCCAGAAGGGTTGGATGAGTTCACAGCTCCACCAACAGTGTAATAGTGTCCCAGATTTCCCACATCCCTTCCAACAATGATCATTATCCTTCCTGGTCATACTGGCCAATCTGAGTGGTGTGAGGTGGTAACTCAATGAAGCTTTAATTTGCATTTCTCTAATAATTAATGATTTAGAGCATTTTTTCATATGGGTATGGATTGCTTTGATCTCCTCATCTGTAAATTGCCTTTGCATATCCTTTGACCATTTGTCAATTGGGGAATG
Organism: Macrotis lagotis; assembly: GCF_037893015.1. NCBI lineage: Eukaryota > Metazoa > Chordata > Mammalia > Peramelemorphia > Peramelidae > Macrotis > Macrotis lagotis. The sequence continues at coordinate 284,343,422 of NC_133658.1, forward strand.
GCTTTTTGTTTTAAAAATATGACTCAGTTCTCTATATATTTTAGAAATGAGTCCTTTGTCAGAATCATTAGTTGTAAAGATTGTTTCCTAATTTACTACTTTTCTTTTGATTTTGATTACATTGGTTTTACCTGTGCAAAAACTTTTTAATTTAATGTAATCGAAATCATCTAATTGGTTTTTAGTGATGTTCTCCAACTCTTCCTTAGTCATAAACTGTTCCCCTTTCCATAGATCTGACAGGTAGACTAGTCCTTGATCTTCTAATTTGCTTATAGTATTGTTTTTTATGTCTATGTCCTGTAACCATTTGGATCTTATCTTGGTAAAGGGTGTGAGGTGTTGGTCTAATCTAAGTTTCTTCCATACTAACTTCCAATTATCCCAGCAGTTTTTATCAAAGAGGGATTTTTTATCCAGGTGGCCTGACTCTTTGGCTTTATCAAACAGCAGATTACTATAATGCTCTCCTGCTTTTACACCTAATCTATTCCACTGCTCCACCACTCTATTTCTTAGCCAATACCAAACAGTTTTGATGACTGATGCTTTATAATATAATTTTAGATCGGGTAGTGCTAAGCCACCTTCGTTTGCATTTTTTATTCATTAAGCTCCTGGCAATTCTTGACTTTTTATTTCTCCATATGAATTTACTTACAATTTTTTCTAGCTCATTAAAGTAATTTTTTGAAATTTTGATTCGTAGGGCACTAAACAGATAGTTTAGTTTTGGTAGAATTGTCATTTTTATTATATTAGCTCTACCTATCCATGAGCAGTTGATATTTGCCCAGTTATTTAAATCTGATTTAATTTGTGTGAGAAGTGTTTTATAATTGTTTTCAAAAAGATTCTGAGTCTGTCTTGGCAAATAGACTCCCAAGTATTTTGTACTGTCTGAGGTTACATTGAATGGGATTTCTCTTTCTAGCTCTTCCTGCTGTTTCTTACTAGTCATATATAGGAAAGTTGAGGATTTATGGGGGTTTATTTTATAACCTGCAACTTTGCTAAAATTGCTAATTGTTTCCAGTAGATTTTTAGATGATTTCTTGGGATTCTCTAGGTAGACCATCATGTCATCTGCGAATAGTGAGAGTTTTGTCTCTTCCTTCCCAATTCGAATTCCTTTAATTTCTTTTTCTTCTCTAATTGCTGATGCTAACATTTCTAATACAATATTGAATAGTAGTGGTGATAATGGGCACCCTTGTTTAACCACTGATCTTATTGGGAATGCCTCTAGCCTCTCCCCATTGAGTATAATGCTTGTTGATGGTTTCAGAAAGATACTGCTCATTATTTTAAGGAACAGTCCATTTATTCCTACACTCTCTAGTGTTTTTAATAGGAATGGATGCTGTATTTTGTCAAAAGCTTTTTCAGCATCTATTGATATGATCATATGGTTTCTGATAGGTTTGTTATTGATATAACTGAGTATACTAACAGTTTTCCTAATGTTGAACCAACCCTGCATTCCTGGAATAAATCCTACTTGATCATAATGTATTATCCTAGTGATGACTTGTTGTAGTCGTTTTGCTAAGATTTTATTTAGGATTTTTGCATCTATATTCATGAGGGAAATAGGTCTATAATTTTCTTTCTCTGTTTTAACTCTTCCTGGTTTAGGTAGCAGTATCATATTGGTTTCATAGAAAGAGTTAGGCAGAGTTCCATCTTTCCCTATTTTTCCAAATAGTTTATATAGGATTGGAACCAATTGTTCCTTAAATGTTTGGTAGAATTCACTTATGAATCCATCAGGCCCTGGAGATTATTTTTAGGGAGTTCACTAATGGCTTGTTCAATTTCTTTTTCTGAGATAGGGTTGTTCAGGTATTTAATCTCTTCTTCATTTAACCTGGGCAACTTATATTTTTGTAAATATTCATCTATTTCACTTAGATTATCAAATTTATTGGCATAAAGTTGGGGAAAATAATTTCAAATTATTACTTTAATTTCCTCCTCATTGGTGGTGAGTTCACCTTTTTCATTTATAATGCTAGCAATTTGTTTTTCTTCTTTCTGTTTTTAATCAAATTGACCAGAGGTTTATCAATTTTATTGGTTTTTTCATAATACCAACTTTTGGTTTTTATTTATTAATTCCATAGTTTTTTGCTTTCAATTTTATTAATTTCTCCTTTAATTTTTAAAATTTCTAATTTGGTATTTGATTGGGGATTTTTGATTTGTTCTTTCTCTAATTTTTTTTAGTTGCATGTTTAGTTCATTGATTTCCTCTTTCTCTGATTTATTCATATAAGCATTTAGAGCTATAATATATCCCCTGAGAGTTGCTTTGAATGAATCCCATAGGTTTTGGTATGTTTTTCATTATTATCATTATCTAGGATAAAATGGTTTATTCTTTCTATAATTTGTTTTTTGGTCCACTCATTTTTTAAGATGAGGTTATTCAGTTTCCAATTTGCTCTGGGTCTATATCTCCTTGGCCCAGTATTGCATATGACTTTTATTGCATTGTGATCTGAGAAAGATGTATTCATTATTTCTGCCTTTCTGCAGTTGATCATTAGGTTTGTATGTCCTAGTACATGGTCAATTTTTGTATAAGTTCCATGTACTGCACAGAAAAAGTTATATTCCTTTCTATCCCCATTCAGGTTCCTCCATAAGTCTACCATATCTAGTTTTTCTAACAATCTATTTACCTCCCTAATTTCTTTCTTGTTTGTTTTATGATTCAATTTATCTACATCTGATAGCGGGAGGTTGAGGTCTCCCACTAGTCGAGTTTTGCTGTCTATGTCCTCTTGTAGTTCTTTCAGCTTCTCCTCTAAGAATTTGGGAGCTGTCCCCATATATATTCAATTTGAAATGATTTTTTGTCTATGGTACCTTTTAGGAGGATAAAGTTTCCTTCCTTATCTCTTTTAACGCTATCTATTTTTGCTGCTGCTTTGTCTGAGATAAGGATTGCTACCCCTGCTTTTTTTACTTCAGCTGAAGCAAAATATATTTTGCTCCAACCTTTTACCTTTACTCTATATGTATCTCTCTGTTTCAAATGAGTTTCTTGTAAGCAGTTCTCTCCTTTTTCTTCTAGATTTCTATACCCTATTGGGTGTGCATGCTGTTTCTTCTCTGAGCCATTTCCAATGAGAATGAAGACTCTCTCATTCCCCCTCACCTTTCCCCCATGCATACCAATGCAAAAGCTATTTCCTGACTCTTTTACATGAAATATCTTAATCTGTTCTACCTCTCCTTTCCTTTCTCTCAGTACATTTCCTTTTCACCCATTGAATCCATTATTACAATATATTATACCTTCAAATTCAGCTCCCTTCCATGCCTTGTCTATATAAGCTCCTTCTAACTGCTCTATTGAATGACAAGTTTCATATGAGTATTATCAGGATCATCTTTCCATGCAGGAATACATGCAGTTCATCAACATTAAGTCCCTCATAATTTACCCTTTTCCTCCACCCTCTCTGTGCTTCACCTGAGTCCTGTACTTGAAGATCAAACTTTCTGTTCAGTTCTGGTCATTTCAACAGGAACATTTGAAATTCCCCTGTTTCATCGAAAGTCCATCTTTTCCCCTGAAAGAGAATGTTCAATTTTGCTGGGTAGTTGATTCTCTGTTACATTCCAAGCATTTTTTGCCTTCTGTAATATAACATTCCAAGACCTATGAGCCCTTAATGTGTATGCTGCTAAGTCTTGTGTGATCCTAACTGTAGCTCCACAATATTTGAATTGTTTCTTTCTGGCTGCTTATAATAGTTTCTCATTGACCTGGGAGTTCTGGAAATTAGCTATAACATTCCTGGGGCCTTATTTTTGGATCTCTTTCCAGAAGGGATCAGTGGATTCTCTCTATTTCTATTTTACCCTCTGCTTCTAGGATATCAGAACAATTTTTCCTTTAGAAATTCTTTAAATTGAAGTCAAGGCTCTTTTTCTGAGCATGGCTTTCAAGTAGCCCAATAATTTTTAAATTGTCTCTTTTGGATATGTTTTCCAGTTCAGTTTTTTGCTCAATGAGATGTTTCACATCGTCTGTTAGTTTTTCATTCTTTTGGTCCTGAATTAATTATTATGTCTTGATTTCTTGCAAAGTCATCAGCTTCCTTTAGCTCCATTCTACATCTCAAGGATTTGTTTTCCTCAGAGAGCTTTTTTATCTCCTTTTCCATCTGGCCAATTCTGCTTTTATTTTTAATTTTTTTTATTTTTTTTAGGTTTTTGTAAGGCAAATGGGGTTAAGTGGTTTGCCCAAGGCCACACAGCTAGGTGATTATTAAATGTCTGAGACCAGATTTGAACCCAGGTACTCCTGACTCTAGGGCTGGTGCTTTATCCACTATACCACCTAGGTGCCCCCAACTCTGCTTTTTAAAATATTCTTCTCCTCAATAACTTTTTGAACTATTTTATCCATTTAACCTAAGCCGGTTTTTTAATATGTTATTTTCTTCAGCATTTTTTTGGATCTCCTTGACTAAGCTGCTGACTTCATTTTCATGTTTTTCCTAGATCTCTCTCATTTCTTCTTCCAATTATTCCCCTACCTACCTTACTTGATTTTCAAAATCTTTTTGTGCTCTGTTATAGCCAGATATATTTCTATAATTTTGGTGTCTTTAGATGCAGAAGCTTGGACTTTTTCATCCTCAGAGTATGTGCATATTGATCTTCCATGGGATCAAAGTAATTGTCTATGGTCAGGTTCTTTTTTTCATTAACTCATTACCCCAGCCTGTGCCTGGTTTTGGGGTGCTTCCTGAGCTCTTGAGTATTATTGGGACAACCCTCACAAAGACTTCAATTCCTTTAAGGTCTTATGAGAGGCTCTAACTGCTCTCATGGTCTTTTGAATGACCACAAGCACACCCCTCTGCCCCAGGGCTGTGAGGAAAGTCCCTGTTCTATGACAGTATGGAGGTCCAGACTGTGACTAGGGTTTGAATATGGTCATGGTCACAGAGTCCTGTCCCAAGGAACTGAGGACAGACCTCCCTGGGCTGAGCACCTCAGGGAGAAGTTGCTAGGCATCTTCCTGCTGGGTGGCTCCACAGGCTTGCTTCCATTTCTTGGGATCTGGGCTCTGCTGAGCCATGGTGGCACTGAGGAGTGACACACTGGCCTCAGACTCTGGCAGAGGTCTCCAAGTTTCCAAATTGTGCTTGGTGCTAGGGTGACAGTTCTACTGCTTCTACTGCCAGGAGCTGGGGCTCCCAAGGGACCCAGATGGCCTGGGGATGTTCCTGGAACACTGAAACTCCTTTGCTCCTATGTGCTGCTGCCCCCTCAACCTTCTATTAAATAACACGGTTTATATGAGTATTATCAGTATCATCTTTCCATGCAGGAATACATGCAGTTCATCATCATTAACTCCCTCATAACAGATCCTTCCTACTATTTTCCATGTTACCTTGGGCTGGGTAATTGCCTCACTGGGTCTTTATGTGGGTTCTGTCTCTCAAAAATTTAGTTACTGTCATAATTTTAAGGTTTTTTGAAATATTTTGGAGAGAACACCTAAGAAATGGTGTTCTCCTGCCACCATTTTGGCTCTGCCCCCTATTTTATCACCTTTTTAAAACAGTTTTATTTATTAGTTAAGTGATTTTCTTTCAGTTTTACTTGCTTCTTTGACTTTCAGAATTTTTTGGTTGGTATGTAATTGAGGATTGTCAATTTGTCCTTTTCCTAGTTTTTTTTAATTACATGCCCAATCCATTGATTTCCTTTTTCTCTATTTAATTCATATAAGCTTTTAGAGATAGAAGACTTCCCTTAAAAACTGCTTTGGCTGCATCCCATAAGTTTTGGTATAATGTCTCATCATTATCATTGTCTTGAATAAATTGCTAATTATTTCTATGATTTGCTATTTGATCCACTCATTCTGTGAAATTAGGATATTTAGCTTCCAATTAATTTATATTTTTTGATTGCAAAAAATGTGGGGTTTTTTGTGATACCTTAAGGTTATTTATAGGCAAAGGATCTATGGTGCATCTCAATTACCCAATGCTAATGGCTCCACATTGATTAATGATAGGGAAATGGTACTAGGGAGTTGGACTGAACACTTCCATGGTGTTCTTAATAGATCATCATCAATCAATGATAGAAGCCATTGACCATTTATTTCAAATTGAAATCAATCTGTCTATAGCTGAAGTTCCAACTGAAGAAGTTTTGAATGGTATTAGGCTTCTTTAATGTGGCAACACCTGGTGCTGATTCTATTTCAGTTGAGATATACAAGGTGGGGGATACATTGCTCATCCAAAAGCTGACTGAAAATTTCCTGGTCTCATGGCATGAAGAGGTTATTTCCCCAATATTTCAAGGATGCTTCCATCATCCATCTCTATAAAGGGAAAGGGAAAAGATGCTGCTGCGACAAATACAAGGATATTTCTCTTTCATTAATTGCTGGTAAGATTCTTGCCAGAATCCTTCTCAATAGGCCAATCTTATAGCTGGAAGATTGTGACCTCCCTGAGAGCTCAGTGTGACTTCATAAAGGGTCAAGGAACAGGCAACATGGTGTTCGTTGCCCAATATCTACAGGAAAAATTCCAGAAACAGAAGTCTGCATACAACATTTGTAGATCTGACTAAGGTCTTTGACACTGTTAGTTGTGAGGGTTTATGGAAAATTATGTCAAAATTTGGTTGCCTGGAGAAGTTCATCAATATTGTATGTCAATTTCATGACTGCATACTTGTTCTGGTTCTAAACAGCACATGATGCTCTCAATAGCATCACAGGGGCAGCTGGGTGGCACAGTGAATAGAGTACCAGCCCTGGAATCAGGAGCACCTGAGTTCAAATCTGGTCTAGACACTTGCCTAGCTTTTGTGACCTTGGGCAAATCACTTAACTCCATTGCCTTAAATAAAATTTTAAAAGATTACTTGGCCACCAATGGAGAGAAGCAAGACTGTGTCCTTTCTCCCATACTTTTCAACATGATGTTTTCAGTCACATTATCAAATGCTTTCATTGAGGACGAACACAGCATTGGGGTCAGCTATCACACTGATGGCAGATACATCAAATTGGAAAAGCTGCAAGCCAAGACCAAAATAGAGAGAATGTTGGTGCACAATACTCTGTTTGCAGATGATTGTGCACTCAGTGCTGTCTCTGACACTGAGATGCAATAAAGTATGGATGGATTCTTTGCTGCTTGTGTTAATATTGGCCTAACAATTAACACCAAGAAAACACAGGTGTTCCATAAGTCAGCACCACACCACCCATATGAGGAACCATCATTTACAACAAATAGAGAAGTTTTGAATACTGTGGACACGTTATCTTACCTTGGCAGTGTCCTTTCCTGGGAGATATACATTGACAATGAGTTTGACACAAATTGCCAGAGTTAGCTCAGTATTTGGGAGGCTCCAAAAGGAAGGGAAGGAGAAAAGAGGTATTAGGCTTACTACCAAACTGAAGGTCTGCAGAGGCTTTGTGCTGACCTCACTGTTGTATGCATGTGCAACCTAGACAGTCTATCAGCACCATGTCAGGAAACTGAAGTGCTTTCTTTTAAACTTGTTTTTGGAAAATTCTGAAGATCACCTGGGAAGAGAAGATACCAGACACTGAGATCATTTCTCAATTTAAACTGTAGCATTCCAACATTACTACAGAAAGTGCAAGTACAAAGGGCTGGACATGGTTAGAATGTCAGGCATATGCTTGCCAAAAAAGTAATATTTTATGGAGAACTCACACAGGGTGAGTGCTCACAAGGTGATCAGAAGAAGTAAAACCAGGATACCCTGAAGATCTTTCTTAAGAACTTTAGAATTGATTGTACAACCTGGGAGATACTGGCACAGGACCCCCCAACTTGGCATGCCCTCATCAATGAGGAAGGCAAAAGTGAAACAGTTCAAAGGAAATATAACATATGCAAGTTTAGAGTAAACACCCAGGTATATACATGGACTATTTGTGTCCAAACTGTTAGAGCATTCAGAGCTCATATTGTTCTGATCAGCCACAGTCTATAATTTTTATCAAATATAGTAATATCATTTTGGTCTTCTTTGATAACAAAAGACAAGAAACAATTTTTAATTTCTCTTTTTATAACACTTTATTATATGTAATTTTTATTGTCTCATGTTCTAAACAGCATGCATTTAATATTTCTGTCTATGTGCATTTGATTTTGAGGTTTTTATGTATATGGTCAATTTTTTTTGTAGGTGCTATGTACTATAGAGAAAAAGGATTTTCCTTTCTATCCCCATTCAGTTTTTTCCAAAAGTTCTATCATATCCAAGTTTTCTAAAATTCTATACACCTCCTTAACTTCCTTCTTATTTATTTTGTGGTGAGATTTATCTAATTCTGAGAGAGAGAAGTTGAGGTTAGCCACTATTAGTATTTTGCTGTCTATGTTTCTCTTTAATTTATTTAGCTTCTCCTCTAAGAATTTGGATAATATACCACTTGGTGAATATATGTTTAATAATGATATTACTTCACTGTTTATGGTGCAATTTAAGCATATGTAGTTTCTTTTCTTACCCCTTTTAATAAGACCTATTTTTGCTTTTTCTTTGTCTAAGATCTTGGTTGCTATCCCCCCTATTTTTTACTTTTGCTGAAGCATAATATATATTCTGCTCCAGACCTTTGCCTTTACATTGTGTATAAGCTCTATGCTTCAAATGTGTTTTTTGTAAACAACATACTGTAGGATTCTGTTTTTTATTCTACTCTCTATCTTTTTCCATTTTATGGGAGAATTCATTCCATTCACATTTACAGTTATGATTACTAACTTGGGATTTTCCTCCTTGCTATGTTTTCCCCTTTATCCTTTTCTCTTTCCTTTCCCCTTATTCCCCTTATGATTGCTTCTGACAGCTGCCTCTCAATCAGCCCTTTTCCTTTCCTTCTCTTTTTCCCCTTCAAGTATTCTTTATAACTTTAAATTTATTTTTACTTTTGCCTTCCTTTTATAAGTTCCTTCTTCCCCTTTCTCTCCCATTCCCCCCACCATTTCTCTACAGGGCAGGATAAATTTTTAAACCCAATTGGGAATATAGTCCAAATATGTTGAGAGTAATATTTACTCAGTACTCACATCCTCCCTTTTCCCTCTATTATTATTAGTCTTTGTGCTTCTTCACATGATGTTATTTATCCTCTAATGCCTAGCTTTCTTGTAGTATAATCCTTCTTTTCATGGTTTGATTATTTTAATTCTGTCTTGTATCCACATTCCCTCTGTCAAAATATATTCCTTTTATCTATTCTGATAGAAACAAAACTCACAAGGATTGATTGATAGATGGATTTATAAGCAACATAACCTCAAAGTCACTCCATATTGACAGCTTCTTCCAACTTTGTCCCATTAGACATCTGTCCCAGAAATATACTTCTCAAGAGCTATAAACAACATCAAATTATAATCAATTTATATCATACCCTCTTTCCAAGTACTTTCCATAGAAATAAAATCCTCATGAATAAAACAGCTTGTAAAGAAAAATCACTTCATGATCAATTTATACCCTTCCCCTCTAAGTACATTATCTCTAATTGTAACTAACTATCAAGAAAAGAAAAATCACTTCATGATCTATTTATGTCCAGACCTTCTACATACACTCTCTCCCTCTTTTTCTATAGACATACAGGCCTTATTAACTGAAATATCAATTAAAGCAAGATCATTTCATCATCTATAAAAACAGTCCTTTCCTTTATTCCTATATAATACAATCTTTGTTAGAAAAAATATCAAATAAAGCAAGACAACTTTATGATCTATTTATGTCCAGATCCTCAAAGTACACTTCTTCCTCCTGTCCCATTAGAAAAATAAGCTTCATAAGCAAAATCACTTCATGATCCATGTATACCCCTACCTGCAAAGTACAGACCCTCAAGAACTAATGTACTGGCTACAGCATCATCACTTTAATAGGTACTTATATATATATACCCATACCCACTCTCTTTAAATATCCTAAGATAAATACAATTATCAAAAGCTTATAATGTAGGGAAATATCCAATTTAATGTTATTGACTACGGTTTTCCCCTTTTCAACTTACCTTTTACATATCTCTGTTCATTTCTGGTCTTTTTTTCAGAAAATTTTGAAATTTCTCTACTTTATTGAAAGTCTATTTTTACTACTGAAAAGAATTTCTACTGAATTTTGCAGGGTAGTTGATTCTTGGTTGTAATACAAAGTCCTTTGCCTATTAGAATATCATATGTCAGGCCCTCTGATGCTTTGATTGTTGAAGCTAATATGTCTTACCTTATTCTGACTGTGGTTGCTTGGTATTTTAAATTTTTCTTTTGGGCTATTTGCTGGAAATTACAACAAATTCTGAAATTTGGCTAAAAATCCATGGAGTTTTGATTCTGGAGGTGATTTATATATACTTTCTTTTTTTAATTTATTTTTATTAAAGATATTATTTGAGATTTTCAATTTTCCCCCAATCTTGCTTCCCTCCCCCCCACAGATAGCACTCTGTCAGTCTTTAGTTTGTTTCCATGTTGTACCTTGATCCAAATTAGGTGTGATGAGAGAGAAATCATATCCTTAAAGAGAACAGAATTCTCAGAGGTAACAAGACCAGCCAATAAGATATCGGTTTATATCTAATTAAAGGGAATAGTCCTTGCACTTTGTTCAAACTCCACAGCTACAGATGGCATTCTCCTTTGCAGACAAGATTGTGCCCGATTGTTGCGCTAAAAGAATGAGCAATTCCTTGAAGGTTGAACATCACTCCCATGTTGCTGTTAGGGTGTACAGTGTTTTTCTTCTTCTGCTCATCTCACTCAACATCAGTTCATGCAAATCCCTCCAGGTTTCCCTGAAATCCCATTCCTCCTGGGTTCTAATAGAATAATAGTGTTCCATGACATACATATACCAAAGTTTGCTAAGCCATTCCCCAATTGAAGGACATTTCCTGGATTTCCAATTCTTTGCCACCACAAACAGGGCTGCTATAAATATTTTTGTACAAGTAATGTTTTTACACTTTTTCCTCATCTCTTCAGGGTATAGACCCAGTAGTGGTATTGCTGGGTCAAAGGCTATGCACATTTTTGTTGCCCTTTGGGCATAGTTCCAAATAGATCTCCTGAAGAGTTGTATGAGTTGGCAGCTCCACCAACAGTGTAATAGTGTCCCAGATTTCCCACATCCCTTCCAACAATGATCATTATCATTCCTGGTCATACTGGCCAATCTGAGAGGTGTGAGGTGGTACCTCAGAGAAGCTTTAATTTGCATTTCTATAATAATTAATGATTTAGAGCATTTTTTCATATGGGTATGGATTGCTTTGATCTCCTCATCTGTAAATTGCCTTTGCATATCCTTTGACCATTTGTCAACTGGGGAATGGCTTTTTTTTTAAAAAAATATGACTCAGTTCTCTGTATATTTTAGAAATGGATATGTTGTTAGAATCATTAGTTGTAAAGATTGTTTCCCAATTTACTAGATTTCTTTTGATCTTGGTTACATTGGTGTTATCTGTGCAAAAGCTTTTTAATTTAATGTAATTGAAATCATCTAATTGGTTTTTGGTGATGTTCTCCAACTCTTCCTTAGCCATAAACTGTTCCCCTTTCCATAGATCTGACAGGTAGACTAGTCCTTGATCTTCTAATTTGCTTATAGTATTGTCTTTTATGTCTATGTCCTGTAACCATTTGGATCTTATCTTGGTAAAGGGTGTGAGGTGTTGGTTTAATCTAAGTTTCTTCCATACTAACTTTCAATTATCCCAGCAATTTTGAGCAAAGAGGGAGTTTTTATCCCAAGGCTGGACTCTTTGAGTTTATCAAACAACAGATTACTATAAACATCTCCTGCTTTTACACCTAGTCTATTCCACTGGTCCACCACTATTTCTTAGCCAATGTCAAACAGTTTTGATGATTGATGCTTTATAATATAATTTCACATCGAGTAGGGCTAAGCCACCTGTGTTTGCACTTTTTTTCATTAAGCTCCTGACAATTCTTGACTTTTTATTTCTCCATATGAATTTATTTACAATTTTTTCTAAATCATTAAAGTAATTTTTTGGAATTTTGATTGGTAGGGCACTAAACAGATAGTTTAGTTTTGGTAGAATTGTCATTTTCATTTTATTAGCTCTACCTATCCATGAGCAGTTGATATTTGCCTAGTTATTTAAATGTAATTTAATTTGTGTGAGAAGTGTTTTATAATTGTTTTCAAAAAGATTCTGAGTCTGTCTTGGCAAATAGACTCCCAAATATTTTACATTGTTACTTCGAATGGGATTTCTCTTTCTAGCATTTCCTGCTGTTTCTTGCTAGACATATATAGAAAAGTTGAGGATTTATGAGGGTTTATTTTATAACCTGCAACTTTGCTAAAATTGCTAATTGTTTCCAATAGTTTTTAGATGATTTCTTGGGATAGTCTAGGTAGAACATCATCTCATCTGCAAAGAGTGAGAGTTTTGTCTCTTCCTTACCAATTTGAATTCTTTCAATATCTTCTTCTTCTCTAATTGCTGATGCTAAAATTTCTAATACAATATTGAATAGTAGTGGTGATAATGGGCACCCTTGTTTCACCCCTGATCTTATTGGGAATGCCTCTAGCCACTCCCCATTGAATATAATGCTTGTTGGTGGTTTCACATAGATACTGCTAATTATTTTAAGGAACAGTCCATTTATTCCTACACTCTCTAGTGTTTTTAATAGGAATGGATGCTTTTTTTATCAAAAGCATTTTCAGCATCTATTGATATGATCATATGATTTCTGATAGGTTTGTTGTTGATATAATTGAGTATTCTAACAGTTTTCCTAATATTGAACCAACCCTGCATTCCTGGAATAAATCCTACTTAATCATAATGTATTATCCTAGTGATGACTTATTGTAATCATTTTACTAAGATTTCATTTAGCATTTTTGCATCTATATTCATCATGGAAATAGGTGTATAATTTTCTTTCTCTGTTTTAACTCTTCCTGGTTTAGGTAACAGTACCATATTGGTTTCATAGAAAGAGTTAGGCAGAGTTCCATCTTTCCCTATTTTTCCAAAGAATTTATATAGAATTGGAACCAATTGTTCCTTAAATGTTTGGAAGAATTCACTTTTGATTCCATCAGGCTCTGGAGATTTTTTTTTAGGGAGCTCAATAATAGCTTTTTGAATTTATTTTTCTGAGATAGGGTTGTTTAGGCATTTAATCTCTTCTTCATTTAACCTGGGCAACTTATATTTTTTTTAAATATTCATCCATTACACTTAGATTATGAAATTTATTGGCATAGAGTTGGGCAAAATAATTTCAAATTCCTACTTTAATTTCCTCCTCCTTGGTGGTGAGTTCTCCTTTTTCATTTATAATACTAGCAATTTGGTTTTCTTCTTCCTTTTTTTAATCAAATTGACCAGAGGTTTATCGATTTTATTGTTTTTTTTTCATATTACCAACTTTTGGTTTTATTTATTAATTCAGTAGTTTTTTTCTTTTGATTTTATTAATTTCTCCTTTAATTTTTAGAATTTCTAATTTGATACTTAATTGGGGATTTTTGATTTGTTCTTTCTCTAATTTTTTTAGTTGCATGTTCAGTTCATTGATTTCCTCTTTCTTCAATTTATTCATATAAGCATTCAGAGCTGTAATATATCCCCTGAGAGTTGCGTTGAATGAATCCCATAGGTTTTGGTATGTGTTTAATTATTATCATTATCTAGGATAAAATGATTAATTCTTTCTATAATTTGTTTTTTGGTCCACTCATTTTTTAAAATGAGGTTATTCACTTTCCAGTTTGTTCTGGGTATATATCTCCTTGGCCCAGTATTGCATATGACTTATTGCATTGTGATCTGAGAAAAATGTATTCACTATTTCTGCCTTTCTGCAGTTGATCATTAGGTTTTTATGTCCTAGTACATGGTCAATTTTTGTATAAGTTCCATGTACTGCACAGAAAAAGTTATATTCCTTTCTATCCCCATTCAGGTTCCTCCATAAGTCTACCATATCTAGTTTTCCTAACAATCTATTTACCTCCCTAATTTCTTTCTTGTTTGTTTTATGATTCAATTTATCTACATCTGATAGCGGGAGGTTGAGGTCTCCCACTAGTCGAGTTTTGCTGTCTATGTCCTCCTGTAGTTCTTTCAGCTTCTCCTCTAAGAATTTGGGTGCTGTCCCACTGAGTGCATATATATTCAATATTGAAATGACTTTATTTTCTATGGTACCCTTTAGGAGGATAAAGTTTCCTTCCTTATCTCTTTTAATGCTATCTATTTTTGCTGCTGCTTTGTCTGAGATAAGGATTGCTACCCCTGCTTTTTTTTTACTTCAACTGAAGCAAAATATTTTTTACTCCAACCTTTTACCTTTACTCTATATGTATCTCTCTGCTTGAAATGAGTTTCTTGTAAGCAGCATATTGTAGCATTCTGGTTTTTAATCCACTCTGTTATTTGCTTATGTTTTAAGGGAGAGTTCACCCAATTCACATTCAAGGTTATGATTACTAATTATTTATTGCCCTCCATGCTATATTCCCTCTGCTTGTAATCTCCCCCCCTTTATCCATATTCCCCAGTCTTTTTTTTCTGAAAACCACCCACTTCAGTGTGTTTGCCCTCCGATATCACACCCTCCCCTTTCTTTCCCCTTACCCTTTTTCCCTTTTCCCTTCCCTTCCTTTTGTTATTTCCCATTTCCCCCACTTCCCTTCCCTTTCTCCATCCCCCTCCCATTTTCCCCTTTTAATATTTGAAAGGTTAGATGTTTTATAAGTTAACTGGCTTTAATATAAGGTTGACTTTAAGCCAAGTCTGATGAGAAGAAGATTCAGGTGTTTCTCCTCTGCTCCCTTCTTCCCCACTATTACCATAGGTTTTTTTGTACCTCTTAGTGTAATGAGATTTACCTAATTCTATCCCCTCCCCCCTCCCATCTCTTTCATGCCCCCCCCTTTTTAGGAAGGTAGTGTTTTTTTAGATCATTCTATGTAAGTCATAGAAAAGTCTGAGTATCTGTCCCATCCAGTTCTGTATATTCTATTGAATAGAGTCAAAATTCCTGAAAGTTATTAGAGTCTTTCTCCCAAGTGGGGTTGAAGCTAGTTACATCCCATTAGATAGTAGTCTCATGGATAGGTCATGAATGTCCATCATTTCTGGCTAGGTATATTCTCTCTGTTAGAGTTACATTTCTCAAGGCTTATGGGAATCTTTTATTTTTACCCCCATGCTGGGATATAGCCAGTTTCAACTTACTGGATTGCATTTTGTTCCTTTTACTGCCCCCCTTTCTTTTTACCTTTTCATGTGTCTCTTGAATCTTATGTTTGATGCCCAAATTTCCTGTTTAGCTCTGGTCTTTTCATCAGAAAATTTTGAAATTCTTCCATTTCATTAAATGTCCATCTTTTTCCCTAGAAGAGAAGGCTTAGCTTTGCAGGAAAGTACATTCTTGGCTGCATTCCAAGGTCCCATGCTCTTCGAAATATCTCATTCCAGGCCCTTCGATCCCTTAAAGTTGATGCAGCCAGGTCCTGCATGATCCTTACTGTGGCTCCTTGATATTTAAATTGTTTTTTTCTGGCTGCTTGCAGTCTTTTCTCTTTTATCTGATAGTTCTGCAGTTTGGCCACAACATTCCTTGGTGTTTTCATTTTAGGATCTTTTTCTGGTGGGGATCCATGTACTCTTTCAATAACTACTTTGCCCTCTGATTCCATGATATCAGGGCAGTTTTCCATCACTAGATCCTGTAATATTAAGTCCAGGCTTTTTTTTTCTCTTCAATGTTTTCAGGAAGTCCTATAATTTTCAGGTTGCCCCTCCTTGATCTATTCTCAAGGTCAGTGGTTTTGTTGATGAGTTATTTACATTTGCTTCTATTTTTTCTATTTTTTTTTATTTTGTTTAACTGACTTTTGCTGTCTCATAGAGTCATTAGTTTCTGTAGACTCCATTATTTTTTGGGGGGAGGAATTTTCTTCATTAACGTTCTGCAACTCCTTTTCCAATTGGTCAATTCTACTTTTGAAAGAGCTTTCCATTTGACCAACTGAGGTTTTGAAAGAATTATTTTCTTTTTGCATTTGCTCATTTGAGGATCTGAGAGAATTATTCTCATTTTGTAATTGTCCAATTGATGATATGAGAGATTTATTCTCCTTTTGTGTTTATCCAATTGTACTTTCTAAGTTTTTGTTTTCTTGTTGCAACGTATTAATTGTCCCTCCCACATTTTTTAAGCTCCTTCTTTATTTCTTTAAGGAAGTCTTCCTGTGCTGGAGACCAGATTGTATTCTCCTCAGAGGTTCCAGGTCTCTCTGAGTTGGGGTCTTTCCCTTCCAGGAATTTTTCTATGGATCCACCTTTCTGCTGACCCTTCTTCATTATGCTAAGACCTTGAGATGGGGGGGGCTGGTTCACCTGGGCTTGGGATCACTAAAATATTTACTCACTGAGTGTAGTTTCTCTGGCTGGCCAGTAGGAGGGTTTGCTTTCTCTGGAGTGTCTGCGACCTTGGTTGAGAGGCCTTCTTCCTTTGCTTGAGGGAGGTTGTGGGAGCTATTGAATTATTTGCATTCAATCAATGGTGGGCTTTACCCTGGCCTGAGGTCATTCCTCAGCTCGGCTGGTTCTTTTGCTCACATACCTGGGCCTGAGGCAGAAGTAGTTTGCATTTGTTTGTTTGGGAAGAGTCCTCAGTGCAGTGGAGGTGTGGACTCACAGTTTCTCAGACCCGAGGAGCCCAGGAATGGCATCCGCACCTCTCCTGCACCAGAACTCTCTCCCCAGCCCAGTCCCCAAGCTCCCGGGGGACAGCACCAACACCAGTGCCTCTGCTTCCCCGGGGACCTAAGCCCCTTTCATCCAGCCCCACCGCTGATCCAGCAGGTCTGGCTCCCGGGCCCTCAGACTCCCAGTTCCAATTCAGCTGTTAATCTGGCTGATCCAGGGCTGATCCTCCCTCTGAGCCCAGACTCACCCTCCCATACTCGGCCAAAGCAGCTGCGGGAGACAAATCCTGAGGTAGATGTTCTTTCTCCTGGCTTTTCTTTCTGGGTTTTGTGGGTCAGATTTCTTTTAAGAGGTTTGTTTCATGTGATAGATGGGGAAGAAATCAGGAGACTTTAGAACTATGCCTGTCTTCTCTCCACCATCTTGGCTGGTAGTCCCCTATAGATACTTTCAAGAAATATTCTGTCTTCTTGTTCTAGGATATTAGGGTAGTTTTCCAAGGATAATTTCCCAAAAGATATTTTCTAGACTCTTTTTCAGATTGAGGCTTTCGGGTAGATCAATAATTTATAAACTATCTTTCCTGCATCTGTTTTCCATATCAGTCACTTTTTCTAAACAGTACTTTATGTTTTCTTCTGTTTTTCAGCCTATTGGCCTGGAATCTTAGTGCCTCATAGTAACATTAGCTTCCATTATTCCAGTTCTAATTTTTAGAATTTTATTTTCTTCAGTTAACTTTTTTCCTTTTCTTTTGTTTCCTTGCTCAATTTTAATTTTAAATGAGCTCTTTTGCTTTTCCAGTGGGTTATCTTTATTTTTTGATAAGTAACATTCTTTTTTCAAATGATCACTTTTACTTTTAACTGAATTGATTTCTTCAGTCAATTTTTCATTTCTCCTGAATGGCTCTCATTGTTTTTCTCCATTTTTTTCTTTTTCCTCTCGTCTTTTCTTTACAAAATCTTTTTTTAGCTCTTCCAAGAGGTATTTTTGTATTTGAGTCCAATTTATAAACTCCTTTAAGATTTAATATATAGATATTTTGTCACTGTTTCTCTTTTCTGAGAAAGCTACCATCCCTAGCAAAATAGTAGCTTTCTCTGGACTGCTCATTTTGAGTTTTTGCCCATTTTGATAGCTGAGTCATGCTGCTGAGGTACAGGGAGTATAGTCCCAAGTTTTTTGTGCTGGAATTGGAATCTTATCCCTATCTTACTGCTTGCCAAAGTGCTTTCTATGCAGAGCTTTGTTTTCAATCCAGTCTCTTCTGTTCTACCAATGTTTCCAGGGCTCAAACGTTGCCTTTTGAACATGGGTTTGGACCCATACTACTGGCCTGCTGCCATGTTTGCTTGTTGATCTAGGATCTGAGTTGTGCTGTATCTAAGAGCCACCTGCTGGCTTTCTGCTCTCCTGTTACTGAAGTTCGTCCATAATATCTTGAATTGAGAAATTGTTTCACACTTTTTTCAGTTGGATCTGTAACTTTAATATCTGTATAGAGGTTTTATTTAAAGTTGTTCAGAAAAAGTTGCCGGAGCTTCCTGGTTTTGTTCCACCATCTTGGTTCAACCCTGGAAGTCTCTGATTTTTTTTTATTACTTTAAATGTGTTTTTGCAATATCTGTCCTTGGGTACCATAAATGTAATTGATCTATTACTATAAGACATGACAACTATCTACACACATATAAAGAACACATATAAAAGAGTCATACTCCTTTAACATAGTTTAAGAAAAAAATTCAACAAGAGAAGATGGTAGCAGGAGAAGAGACTCTCCTAGGTGCTCTCTCCAAAATATTTCAAAATGCCTAAAATTATGACTCTAAATTTTTGAGAGACAAAACCCACAGAAAGATCCAGTGAGGCAATTCTCCAGTCCAAGGCAACCTGGAAAATAGTGGAAAAACTCTGTTACATGGGGCTAGAGGGGTGGCACCACCAGAGTGTAGAAACTTCAGCCTTCTGGGAGCAGCCCCAGGGTGCCTAGGAGCTGTGGCTCCCAGTAGCAGAAGCAATTTCCTGACCTGTACCCCAGGGAGAACAAAGAACAACTTGGAAGATCAGCAGGGAGACCTCTGTCAGAATGAACGTGAAACCCAGGCCCTGAGCATGGTACTGGCACTCAGTGCACTCAGTATGGCCCCAGCAGTCAGCATGCCCAGCAGCCCAAATCCAGGAAATGGAAGCAGGCTGGTGGAGTCGCCCAGCAGGAGCTTCCAGGCAGCTGTGCCCTGAATACTTACTCCACCGAAAGTAAGGGAGTGGAGGAAGAATTCTGAGATCTGTCTTCTATCCCTGGAATAGGACTCTGAGGTTCTGACCACATTCGGATACAATCTAGGCCACCCATAGAACAGGTATGCCCCACCTCAGCCCTGTAGCAGAGGGGTGCAGTTGTGGTCATTCACAGATCAGGAGAGCAGTCAGAGTCTCACATCCAGAGCTCCCTGGGGAGTGTCCCAGTAAAATTCAAAAGGTCATAAAGCACTCCAAAACCAGGCACAGTTTGGGGAAATGAGTAAACAGAGAAAAAACGAAACTTGACCACTGACTACTTTGCCAGTG
Source organism: Macrotis lagotis (assembly GCF_037893015.1). Classification (NCBI taxonomy): domain Eukaryota; kingdom Metazoa; phylum Chordata; class Mammalia; order Peramelemorphia; family Peramelidae; genus Macrotis; species Macrotis lagotis. The sequence goes on from NC_133658.1 coordinate 284,362,794, forward strand.
ATTCCCAGGAAGATCAAAATACTCAATCTGAAGATGAGGAAGTACAAATAGAAGTTGGGCTCAAGATATAACAAAGCTCAAAAAATATTTTGAAAATGCAGTAAGAGATATATAAGAAAAATTTGGAAATGAAATGAGAGAGATGCAGTAAAAATATGAAAACAAAGTCAGCAGCTTAGTCAAGGAGATCCAAAAAATGCTGAAGAAAATAGCATGATAAAAACAAGCTTAGGTCAAATGGATAAAACAGTTCAAAAAGTTATTGAGGAGAAGAATGATTTAAAAAGCAGAATTGGCCAGATGGAAAAGGAGATAATGAAGCTCTCTAAAGAAAAAAAATCCTTCAGATGTAGAATGGAGCTAAAGGAAGCTGATGACTTTACAAGAAATCAAAACACAATACTTCAAAACCAAAAGAATGAAAAATTAAAGAAAATGTGAAACATCTCACTGAAAAACAACTTAAATGGAAAACAGATTCAGAAAAGATAATTTAAAAATTATTGGACTACCTGAAAGTCATGATCAGGAAAAGAACCTTGACCTCATTTTTAAAAAATTCCTACAGAAAAATTGCCCTGATATCCTAGAAGCAGAGGGTAAAGTAGATATTGAGAGAATACACCAATCTCCCCAGAAAGAAATTCAAAATATCAACCCCCAGGAATATTATAGCCAAGTTCCAGAGCTCCCAAATCAAAGGGAAAATATTACAAGCAGCCAGAAGGACACAATTCAAATATCATGGAGCTGCAGTCGGGATCACAATGGACTTAACAGCAACTACAATAAGGGTTTATAGGGCTTGGAATATAATATTCTGGAAGACAAAAGAGCTTGGAATGCAACTGAGAATCAGCTACCCAGTAAAACTGAGCATCCTCTTCCAGGGGAAAAAAATGGACTTTCAATGAACCAGGGGAATTTCAAGTGTTCCTGTTGAAATGACCAGAGCTGAACAGAAAGTTTAATCTTCGAGAACAGTACTCAGATGAAGCATAGAGAGTGGAGGAGTGGGGTAAATTATGAGGGACTTAATGATGATGAACTGCATGTATTCCTGCATAGAAAAATAATACTGATAATATTCATATGAACCTTCTCATTTATTAGAGAAGGTAAAAGGTGCTTATATAGATGAAGCACAGGAGAGAGCTGAATTTGAAGATATATTGTAAGAATAGAGTCAATGGCTAAAAGGGAAATGTACAGGGAGTAAGACAAAGGAGATTTGAAATAGGCTAAGATATTTCATATAAAAGATAGTTTTATTGCAATGAGCTTTTGCAATGATATGGAAGGGGGAAATAGATGGTGAATGAGGGAACTTTTACTCTCATCAGAAATGGCTCAGAGAGGAAACAGCAAACTAACTCAATAAGGTATAGACATCTAGAGTAAAAAGGAGAGAAGGGGGATGGGGAATGGGCAGGATGTGGGTGATAGAGGAGAGGGTAGATCATAGGAGAAAGTAGTCAGATATATCAAATTTTCTTTTTTACTTTTAGTAAGGGTCTGGAATTGGATTACCTCTACAGGATCATGGGGATGGGTGGTTGCTGGGTCTCTGGGCTGATATGTGGGCTTAAGTTCTCTTTACCCCAGGGCTGGTGCTCTATCCACTTTGGCACTCAGTTACCCTACAGCACATTTTAAAAAGGGACAGAGTGAAAGGAGAGAGAAAATATATGGTAGTGGGGAGGGAATTACAATCAGCAACAGAAACTGTGGAAAAAATATGGAAGCAACTTCTGTGATGGACTTATGATAAAGAATGTGATCCACCCGAGACAGAGTTGATGGTATCAGAACACAGACTGAAAAACTTTTTTTCTTCTTTCCTTAACTTTATTTCTCATGAGGTTTTATATTTTTGTGGTTGAGGGGGTATTACATTTACTCTTAAACAAGAATATTTTAGTAATATATAAATAAAGTCATATTAACCAAAAAAAAGAAAGAAATCAGGAGGGATGGGAATTCAGGGAAGCATGGAGGGATCTGCATGAACTGATGCTGAGTGGGAAGAGCAGATCCAGAGAGACATTGTACACCCTAACAACAACACGGGGGTGATCATCATCCCTGATGGACTTGCTCATTCCTTCAGTGCAAAAATCAGGGACAATTCTGGTCTATCTGCGATGGAGATTACCATCTGTATCCAGCAAAAGAATTGTGAAGTTTGAACATGGAATTATCTGAAAGGGCAACTCTTATCCAAAATATCCATGTATTCACAAAGATCTAAAAAACCTGACCTCCTGTATTCCATCATTTATGACCTCTTATTTTTTTCTTTAGAGTTCACTAAGGTGGCATTATGGGTATAGCACAGGGCTGGAGTCAGAAAACCCTGAGTCCACATATTGTTTGTCCTTTTTCTAAGAAGACTACAACATCATGGATATGATGTCATGACAAGCACATGAATTGAATTTGAGTGAGGAGGTGCTGTGCTAAATCACCACCCTCACCTTTTCCTCCAGAGCCATCTGGGACCAACAACTAGATATGATTCAGGATGACTGAAGGCAATCAGGGTTAAGAGACTACCCCCCCCCCCCAAAAAAAAGAGATGCCCAAGGTCACACAGATAAAGTCAAGCATCTGAGGCTGGATTCAAATTCCTGTCCTTCTGACTCTAAACCTAGTGCCCTATCAACTAGCCATGTGACTCTTGGAAGTCACTTAACTCTGTCTCAGTTTCTACATCTGTAAAATGAGCTAGAAAAGGAAGTAGCAAACTCAATTTTTATTATTGATCAAGCCAAGAAAATCCTAAATGGGAACACAAAGTGTCAGCTATAACATCACTACCACCCAACAACAACCAACAACACTTCTTCCAGTAAGATAATGCTTTCTCTTGAGTTCTTTTTTAAAAAACATGGAATTTCCTGAGGAGGTATCAGTCACAAATACCAACATTTTCTGCTAGCACAGTCTGTACCCTAAGAGACAGAAAATCCCATCTAATGCCTCCAGTCACCTCAGTAACTACAATGAAGAGTGATACAGTGAAAAAAAAGTGAAGGGGTCAGAGACAACTGAAAGAGAAAAGTCAGGGAAAGGAGAAATAGAAATAAAAACATTTATTAACTACTTTTTATGTACCACATACTAAGAAATTTCCAATTATTCTCTCATTTGATTCTTACAACTCCCTATCAAGGTAGAAAGGTATGTAACTTGCCCAAAGCCACACAGGTAGCCACAGAAATTGGGTCTTCCTGACCATTGTCCCAGGACTCTATCCAGTACACCATCTAGCTGAAAGACAGAAGGGGAGAAAGCTAATATGTGTTTCCCTGGAAGACAAATGTGATGGTTTCACAACTTTTTCTGGTCAATAGACATCAAACTCAAACCAATTCAATCCAAGAAAATAAGCAGTTTTTTTTTTTTTACTGAACATCAATCAAATTCATTCTGTCAGACTTTAGAATATCCTTTATCTAGGGAGAGAAACATAGAAACAAATGTCATTCAGTCTGCAATGGCTAATAAATCTGAAATGGAAATATAACAGAAAATCACAATTTAAGGGCTAGAAGGGATTTATAAGAGGAGGTCGTCTAACTCAATTATTTTTTTATTACACAACTAAATGGTGCAATGGATAAAACATTGCATCTGGCATCAAGAAAATTTCAAATCCAACCTCAGAAATGTGTTTCTTATGTGACCCCAGTCAAGTCACTTATTCATTATTTATCTTGGTTTCCTCACCTTAATAAAATAAGAATAATTCTAATCAAAATATCCCAGGGTTGTTGTGAAAAAATAGGATAATATTAATAAACTGTTTGGCAATTCCTAAAGAACTATACAGATGCTACTTTTTATAGATGAGGAAACTGAGTCTCAGAGAAGTTAAGTAATTTGTCAAAATCAGACAGATAAGAAGTAATAGCCATGGATTTGGAACCTAGGTCCTCTCCCTTCATATTTCAGACTCTTTCCACTGTATTTGCTCACTTAATTGGCTCCCTAACTTTTTTTTAGTGAAAGAGAAAAATAAAATGTACTTCAGTCTGTGTTCAGATTCCAATGGCTCTGTCTCTGGGGTTAGTTGCCTTCTTTGTCATAAGTCCACCAAAAAAGTTGCTTCAATATTTATATTTTTCCCACAGTTGTTATTACTAGCTGTATTTCCCTCCACTCTATTCCTTTCCCACTCTCCTTTATTCTATTCACTCTCTCCTTTCACCCTGTCCCCTGTTCACAAGTGTGTTGTATCTGAGTACCTTCTCCCATGATCTTCCCTCTTTCTTTTATTACCTTTCTTCCCCTCCCTCCTCCCATTCCCCCTTATCCCATCTCTCTCTCTTCTCATTTTTTTCTAGATAGATTTCTATACTCTATTAAGTGTGTATGTTATTTCCTCTCTGAGATATTTCTGATAAGAATGAAGGTTCACTCATTCCCCCTAATCTTCCCCCATGCCAAACCATTGAAAAAACTTTTTCTTGATCTTATTTGAAATATCTCAGCCCCTTCTTCCTCTCCTTTCTCTTCCTCCCAGTACTTTCCTTTATCAATTATTGACTCCCTCTTTTTACTATATTATACCATTATATTCAGCTCTTTCATGTGCCTGGTCTATATATGCTCCTTCTAACTGCTCTTATAAATGAGAAAGTTCATATGAGTTATCAGTATCTTCTTCCCATGCAGGAATATACACAGTTCAACATCATTAAGATCCTCATAGTGAGTCCTTCTCATCCACCTTCTCTATGGTTCACCTGAGTCCTATACTTGGAGATCAAACTTTATGTTCAGCTCTTGTTGTTTCAGTAGGAAAATTTGAAAGTCCCCTGTTTCATTGAGAGTCCATCTTTTTGGGGCAGCTAGGTGGCACAATTGATAGAACATCGACCCTGGAGTCAGGAGTACCTGAGTTCAAATCCGGCCTCAGACACTTTGCAATTCGCTAACTGTGAGGCCTTGGGCAGGCCACTTAACCCCATTGCCTTGCCAAAAAAAGATCTAAAAAAAGAAAAGGCAATAAAAGAAAGTGCATCTTTTCCCCTTTAAAAGGGATGTTAAGTTTTGCTGGGTAGTTGATTCTTGGTTGTAAACCAAGATCTTTTACCTTCTGGAATATCATATTCCAAGTCCTATGAGGCCTTAATGTAGATGCTGTCAGATGTTCTGTAATCCGAACTAAAGAGCTACAGTAGTTGAATTGTTTATTTCTGGCAGCTTTTAGTATTTTCTCTTTGCCTTGGGAGTATTGGAATTTGACTATAATATTCCTGGAAGTTTTTCTTTCAGGATGTAATCAGTAAATTCCCTCAATTTCTATTTTACCCTCTGCTTCCTGGATCTCAGGGCAGTTTTGCTGCAATTATTTCTTGAAAAATGAAATATAGGCTCATTTTCTGGGTGTGACTTTCAGGTAGCCCAATAATTTTTAAATTATCCCTTCTGGATCTGATTTTGAAGTTAGTTTTTCCAATGACATATTTCACATTTTCTTCTAATTTGAGGTTGGTTTTTTGGAATAGTTTTATTTCTCTCTGATTTCTTGCAAAGTCAGCTTCATTTAATTCCATCCTGCAATTGAAGGAGTTATTTTCATCAGAGAGCTTTTTTATCTCCTTTTCTAGCTGACCAATTCTGTGTTTTAAGGAATTCTTCTCCTTATAACTTTTGTATTGCTTTTTCCATTTGGTCTAAATTGGTTTTTAACATATTATTTTCTTCAGTATTTTTTGTATTTCTTTCACCAAGCTGCTGATTTGGTTTTAATGATTTACCTGTATCACTCTCATTCCTCCTCCCAATTTTTCCTTTACCTCCCTCCCTTAATTGCTTTAAAAAGTATTTTTTGCAGCTCATCCATAGCCTGAGCCCGTTTTCTGTTTCTCTTGGAGGTGTTAGGTACAGAAGCTTCGATTTTATCATCTTCTGAATCCTCCATGAGACCAAAGTAATTTTCTATGATCAGATTCTTTTTTTCTTTTGTTTGCTCATTTCCTCAGTCTATGACTGATTTATCAAACTGCCAATGCTTTGGGTGTTTGAGGGACAACCCACAGTGACCTTAATTCCTCCAAGGTCTTATGAGAGGTTTTGGCTGCTTTCTTGCATGTGCTTTGGTATGTGAATGACCAGAGGTCCTCCCCTCTGCCCTGGAGCTGTGAGGAAAGTCCCTGATAGGCAATGGTGTTATGGGAGCCCAAACTGCAACCTGGATTTGGGTGTGGGAAACTGAGTCCTGCCCCTAGGGAGAGCAGAGAGACCTCAGCAGTCTCCCCCAACCACTTTACCATCTGTGGATTGCACTCTGGAGGTACAGGCTGGCTTCCCAGATTCCTGCTGCAAGTTCTCACTGCAGGACTCTTATGAGGCTGGAGCTCTGCACTCACTCTGATGCTGCAGAATTCTCTCAGAGTTCTCTCACCACCCCTTCAAGCTGTTCCCCAGAATCCCTGGGCCAGGAGGTCTGGAAACTGCCCCCTCTGCCACCGACCTAGGCACCTGGCCCAGCTGTACTGCACTGTGACTTTTTCCAACCCCAGGTTCTGATGAAACAGACCTTTCCCATGGAACTTCTAAGTTGTCTTGGACTGGGAAATTGTATCACTCAGTTTTTTTGTGGGTTCTTCCCCTCAAAATTTTGGCTACAATCATAATTTGACAACTTTTGGAGTTTTGGGGATACAAGTTTCTGGGAATTCCTGCCTTAATGTCACCATCTTGGCTCCCAACAATAAACATTTATTAAGTACTACTATATGCCAGATGCTGTCCTACTAGGGATATGATTAATAAAAAGACATGTCAAGCCCTTAAGGATTTGAAAGTCTAAATGGGGGACACAGCACACAAAAGGAAGCAGGAAAATGGAGAAAGGGACATCAGGGGATGCCCAAGGTGAGGCCATCTTGTTCCACAGAATTGAAACCAGGCAAAGCAGCAGAGTGAGCTGAGAGTCCAGTCTATGTCCTCTATACCTATTACCCACAGGGTTTTAAGTTTGGGGAAGACCATAAAATACAAAAATGAATCATTAAAACATCTGTTTTGAAATCATTTTGAGAATGATATGAACTCATTTCTCCTTTTAATGGCTTGCTAGCTCTTTCCTGAATGTTTTACAGCTTCTCCACCCTCTTTTTAGTTCATGCATGGAGGCCAGAAATGGACAAAGAACTTGATTAGAGGAACTCTTCAATGCCCCAAGAGGATTCTGGGAAAAGTCTAAAATCTGTTTCATTATAAATATATAATTTTAGAAGCTTTGTTCTTGAGCACAACTAGATTCACCAATTCTCTGAATGGGTATTAAGATTTTAAATTTAGTCTCTTCCAAAAGAAATTCTCCAAGCATTGCATCTATAACCCCATGAGCTATACCTTGGAGGGCTTTCTAAAGCTGTATGAAAGAGCATTTTCCTTATAATAGAAGTAGGAATTTATGTTAAGGTTGTTGTTGTTTTGTGCAATGTTGGTGATAAGCAGAGTGCAAGGATCATTGAACAGGGGTAGGAGGTGGATCAGGTGATTTCAATTTTAGTCTTAATTCTAATGATTAAGTAAACTTATAAAAATAACAGCCTCTCTAGGTCTCATTTCCTTAGCAATAAAAATGAGGGTAGTAAACAGTATCCATAAAATTCTCAACTTTCTTCAAGGTGTACATTATATATCAACTACTGCATGAAGTCTTTCAAAATCTCCTCACCTTTCTCTTCTCCTAAATTATCAGTTTTTACTAGCTACCCTTGAAGATTGTATTGCTTTGTATGGGTACAGTATACCTTACATTGTATTTAAATGTTTTTTATTGAAATATTTTCTATTTCCTTATTTGTATTTACATTGTATCACTACAACAGAATTAAAGCACCTTGAGGATAGAGACTTTTTTTCTTTGTATTCAGCACTCAACATAACTACAAATTAAGCACAAAGAAATATTTGTTGATTTGAATTGAATTAATACTGATTATATCATGTTGCTGACAGTTTTGCATTTTATCGTTATTATTTATTATTGTTATTATTATTATTATTATTATTATTATAGTTGCATCATGTCTTGTTTTTTTTACAGTTTTACAACATGAGCTATCTTATTTCATCTTCAAACTAGACAAGTGAGGTAAATGAGACAGATATAAATTAAGGCCAGTTTTAGAGGAAAATAATGAAATCCCAGAGAATAGAAATAACATGTGCAAGATCTTATAATTAGTGGTAGAACTATTGTTGTGTTATGTGTATTCCAGGCTAAGAGCTTTGAAGGGTTAACACAGAAATAGTTATGTGCTTTAACCAGCAAGATGTACTTCAGAGCTGGGATATGTCTGAGCTAACGAGGTGTATTCCCAGGCTCAGATAGATAGTGCATTCTGAGATAATTACCTTCTGCACTCTGTTTATCAAATCACTGTTTGGTTCTCAAAACAATCTTCACTCTGTTTATCAAAACACTGTTTGGTTCTCAAAACAATCACCTAAGACATACACAAGTTATGCATGTGAAAAAAATGCTTGCTAAAACGCTTATGTAATTGGTTATGTAAATGTAGAGTATAAAAGTATGTATCCTGTGATCAATAAATGAACCAGCTTATGCATCATATTGGTGTCAGCCTGAGTTCCCTCCCCCCAGACTCAACATCTGGTAACCCCAAAGTGATGGAAGTGAGTCGAATGGGGAGAAGCCATCCCAGTATGAGTTGGTAGGGAAGTGCTGGACACCCCCTCACTCAGCGCTAGAAGAAAAGCAGATGTGGCCACGGCTGACCTATGAGTCAGGGAATTCAGGATAGGAATGGCTGCATTAGCCACGGAGCACATCGCGCTCAATACCTTAGAGGATTTATCGAAAAAATATGACCTGCCTGTTAAGAGGTCAGAAATTTCCTGGGTGCTACATTGGGGAAGAGACAAGGGCATAATTACTAAGACTGAAGAACTCTTCTCCTTGGAAAAAATGGGATAAGCTGGGAAAAAGCTTATGGGAAGCAGTCCAAGCTAAGAACAAGGAAGCCCAGAGACTGGCAGAACCGTATGGCACACTGTGCAAAATTGTCTATGATGACATTGAAAGTTTGTGGGATTGCCCCGCTGTGACTGATGCTGAAAGGACCGCTACTGGAGGAAGTTCAGATGTGCCTCCTCTAGCAGGAAAAAAGGTTAATTAATCCCCGCCGCCACCTGGCCAGGAAGAGAGCTGGTGGGCGGGCAGCCCCAGAGCCTTCCCACTGCCACTTTGTCTCTCGCTGGCTTTTCAAATCAGTGGCCCCGAGCCGCCAGCATTCTATGGCCCAGGCCTGGGCGGGGGCGGACCGAGGGGAGGAAAGCCAATCCTGTTCTCCCCCTCTGCCCTCTGGCAGTTGGGCATTGGGTCTGCTTCGGGTGGCTTCTAGCTCTGCGGAGCTCCATTAGTCAGGCTGCCACGCTTCTGCTCCCTCCCCCTGCTGCATCCTGCTCATCTCAGCCAAGGCTTTGGTGAAAACCTTCAACCTGCCCCTGACACAGACGAGAATGATTGTTGCCTCCTGCCCTGACTGCAGTAAAATGATTCTCCTGCTTAATGAGGACTTGACTCAGCAGCCGCTGTGAAACATCCCTGGGCTGGCAGAGGAGGGAGGAGGATTTAACCCCCTCCCACCTCGCTTCATGTCCAAGTGTCATTCGCCTCGGTCTGCCTAGCACTACCGCCACTGACAGGGCTCATCAGAATTTTAAGAACTACTTAGCCTTATTTTTAAAAGAAAAAAAAGCAGGTTGGGGGATCATCGCATAACATAGTGAGCAAAGTGATTTATGTTTTGAACTGGCTTAACCCTAAGCACTCTATCTCAGATAACAAGCCTCTTTACTTTCACTTTTCAAAGAACGGGGCAGACTTTGCCAATGTTGACATTTCTGTCTCTGTTTTTGATCCTAAAACTGTCCAATGGGACAATTCTTATCGGTTACTAACCTGGGGACGAGGGTATGCGTGTGTTGTTTCAGGTTCATCGAAACCACAGTGGGTTCCTGCGAAGTCGGTAAAACCTCACCTGAAAAATTATACTTCTTCTGCTGGTGCTTGCATCCTACCCCTCTATGGCTCTTGTGACTCATCTGATTCCTAAGTATCTACAGCATAAAATGTGTATCTCCCTGAAATCAGCTGGTGATCCCTTCAAGACATACTTCATAGGGATCACCCTGGACCCAGAGAACATCAAACAGAGACTGAAAGGGTACTATGGACAGTTAAAGGGAACATGTAGGAGTTTTCAGCAGTATAGTTCTTGTGCATGTATGTGTGATAAGCAGAAAAATTATACCTGGCCATCCCTGAAAAATAGTTGTAGATTAAGAGCTATATTAAAGTCTTTAAATAAACCAACTACATAGGAGCCACAGGAAATAAATCTCTTGTGGAGCGTTCCCCCAGAATAAAAGAGAATATCACTCATCTCCCACATTGTAGTCTTGTGAGCTCCCCACAACTTTATAATGCTACAGGAGTTTTTATATTTGGAGGTTTAGAGTATTTTAAAGAAAATGCACCTTGGGATTCCCCTAAGTGGGAACAATTCACTAATGTATCAGGGCATTCTCATTATTGGAATTCATCAAAAACAGAATGGGGGCTCCTTGAAGTACAAATTGAGGGAGCTAAGTCATTACCCTCTGGAATATTCTTGATATGTGAAGACAAAGCATACAGTTCTATCCCATGGAATCCTATAGGAGGACCTTGTTATCCAGGCCAATTAGCACTAGTGTCCACACCATACCTTAATTTCTCCAGAAGCCCTAGGAAAATAAGGACCATTCCTCTGGCTTCCAACTGTAATAAAAATGTTAATTTTCTACCAGTATCAGAAACAGTAGCCACATCCTTTTTCACACCAGGGGTAATGGCATCTATTAATTATAATACCATGAAAAAACTTGCATGTTGGGCAAAAACTCAGGCTGACATTACATCCATGGATTTAATGGATATAATTATGGATGTACAGAGCATTCGCAAGGCTACACTACAAAATAGAGCTGCAATAGAATTCTTGCTTTTATTAAATAATCATGGTTGTGAGGAATTTGAAGGCATGTGTTGCTTTAATATTTCAGATAATAGTGCTTCAGTCTATGCTAAAATCAAAATATTACAATCAAACCTTGATAAAATAACTGTACATGAAGATTTCTTTAAGGATTGGTTAAAATCTTTAGGATTACCCACTTGGCTTTTGGCAATTGTAAAACCTATAATTGTAATTTGCTTTAAACTTGTTATATTCTTGTTGGTTGGACCATGCATCCTTTTGTGTTGTCAGAGATCTCTAGAAAACATGCTCTCCCAGGCCTTTAAATGAAAAGGGGGGAGATGTTGTGTCATATGTATTCCAGGCTAAGAGCTTTGAAGGGTTAACACAGAAATAGTTATGTGCTTTAACCAGCAAGATGTACTTCAGAGCTTAGATAAGGGAGTAGCTGCATGTCTGAGCTAACGAGGTGTATTCCCAGGCTCAGATAGATAGCGCATTCTGAGATAATTACCTTCTGCACTCTGTTTATCAAATCACTGTTTTGTTCTCAAAACAATCTTCACTCTGTTTATCAAAACACTGTTTGGTTCTCAAAACAATCACCTAAGACATACACAAGGTATGCATGTGAAAAAAATGCTTGCTAAAACGCTTATGTAATTGGTTATGTAAATGTAGAGTATAAAAGTATGTATCCTGTGATCAATAAATGAACCAGCTTATGCATCATATTGATGTCGGCCTGAGTTCCCTCCGCTGGACTCAACAAACTATAATAATAACAATTCAAATCTGCTGACTTTTTTATATGTCTTTCCCCATACCACACTAAACTGTTCCCAAATGTTATCCATTAAAAATCAATAATTAAACTGAGAATAACACTTTCCTACTCAGGAAAACTAGGATTATTACAAATGGATTAAGTTATTGTTATTATTATTATTGTCATTATTTTAAGGGACTTTATAAATAATCTAAGTAGGTAGGTATTGCAGTGGATAGAACACTAGGCCTGATAGAGACCTGAATTCAAATACAGTCTCAAAGATTAATTAGTTATGTGACCCTGAGCAAGTCACTTGACTTCTGTTTATCTCAGTTCCTCATTTGTAAAATGGGGGTAATTATAGCATCTGACACCCAGGGTTGTTGTGAAGATAAAATGAAATATAATTGTAAAGCATTTAGCATAGTTACCAGCATATAACAAGGAATATATAAATGTTAGCTATTATCATGTGTCCAAACCCCTTATTTTGCAAATGAGAAAACAGAAACTCACTAAGAGTAAAGGACTTTTGAGACCACTAGTAGCTGAAAGTCTAAATGGGGGACCCAGAACACAAAAGGAGGCAGGAAAGTGGAGGGAGGAAGATCAGGGGATGCCCAAGTTGGGACAGTGGATAGAGCACCAGCCCTGGATTCAGGATGATCTGAGTTCAAATCTTATCCAGACACTTAATAATTAACCATGTTACCTTGGGCAAGTCATTTAACCCCATTGCCTTGCAACCCCCCAAAAAAAACAAGAGTAAATGACTTCAAGGTCACCCAGACAATTAAATTAAATTAAATTAATTGTTATTTGAACTCTCTCTTTGAACTCACAATCTCCAATTAGTCAAATTCCAAGATTAAGATGTTCATACTAAAAATTTAATAATTGGCTCTTGGAAGTAGTTGGAGCTTATTATAACATATGCCTGATGATAACTTTTGTCTCATTTACAAATCTCTAATTCCACTCACTGTGATATACAAAGAAATACTCTCATTATGGTTTATAATATTTTAATCCACAAAATAGATAATGAAATACAGTATTTCATATCACCAAGTCACAGCTCCCAGTGAAGAAAAAGGCATCTTTTTTGCATCAGTAGTAGCTCCTTCAGTTAATAATTGAATTTATATATTTTCTTTCCAAGGGAACAAAGTCTCTCAGAAGTCATTCACAGAATGGAATTCCTCTTCCCCACTCTGTCCCAAACCAATATCATATCATAGAATGGTAGAATTGTTATATCTTCACTAGTCTGTTTGTATAAGAAAATCATCAGAGGGAATAGTATTAAGATCTGTCTCATTCTTCTCTCCTAGGATTACCACTCAGCAATTGATGGTATTCTCCATCTACCTTCCCCAGTTGAAATCTTGCAAGCTTCTTTTCAGCTTCTTATGTCACCTGAGCTTCTAATCAACAATTAAAAGCAAGTTAGGGAAATAACTGTCATATCTAAAGGACTCTTTCATGGAGGACAGTATGGTAGTCTAGTGTATCACCAGACCACCAACCAGTCCTGGCTATCCTTATAAAGAAACTCATTCAGCACAACCTGTACGTTTTTGCTTGCATATATTGCTTCTCTATCCTTTGATGTAATTTTCACAGTGGGAAACTGGAAGAATGAGAGAAATAATCCACTCTCGTGAACCACAGAGGCTATTGAAATGACCTATAAATACAACTAGGTCAACCAGATTGCAAATTATATAAATCGTAAGATTGTAGATTTAGAACTCTAAGGGATCAACCAGCCCAAAACCTAAATTTTCTTAGAAGGAAACTGAGTTTTGAGGAGGTAAAGGTAGTTTTTTTCAAGATCACAGAGATAGTATTTGAGGAAGCTGAGACTCAAACCTAATGGAGTTGAATGTTTTAGCCAAAAATAACAGTAATAAAATAAAAATTGGCACTTCTATAATCTGCACAAATGATAGATGTACTTTTGATCCTTATATGAAGGCAGGTGGAGCAACGAGAGTCTACTCTGTGTGTTAGACAGAAAACTGCCCAAGTGTCATTCTATCTCCCAAGTTAGAACTGATGCATGTCCAAAAGGTCATTGACCATGAATCTAATGCTTTTTTGCCTAGTGTCTGAGCATTCTTTTGTTATGAGTAATAGTGGGATTCTGAAACTATATTTCAGAGAATTTAAAGGAGCACAGAAGGGGAAAACCTGAAATGAAGAATGACATGCTACTTTTAGGAAATGAAAAAGTCAAGAAAACAGGAAGTTGCATGCACAGAGATTAGGTTTAAAGTTTCTCTTGTTCTCCAACTTTTCATATTAATTCACCCAGAGTTTGAAAATCTCCCTGATGCCTGATTTTCTTTTAGAAAAATGACTGTTACTGCAAAGAAAATACATTTTTATGGCTTTTGAACTGGCAGACTACTACCAGAAGCCTGCCCTGATTCTGATCAAATGTCTAAAAGTTTCCATGCAGGCCGCCAAGTTAGATTCTGACTGTGGAAACAACCAGAGATAATCATTCTCAATAAGTAAAACCCAACAGTGAGGAGGCAAAGTGGAGAGGCCTATAAAGTTTCCGAGTTTACTAAGAAAGAACCAGAGAAGAGACCATGGGATACTGCTGATTCCCCTGACCCTCTCTCCATACACTCTCACAAGCTTGGGAAGAGGTTAATGCTTGAGAATAAAAAATTCTATAATAGAGGATCAACTAATCATTTTCTCAATATTGAGTATTCATTTGGAGCTAAGAACTGGAAGGGGGTCTTCAACTATGCGATACACTCAATGCCTTTTAGTTGGAAAGATAAGGCTTACATGTACATGAAGTGACAGTGAACAAAATAGAAGGCATTTAACAATCATCTAATATAATTTGGAAATTTGTATTAAGTTTGTATTATATACAAAGTACAATTCTAGGGTAGAGATATTAAGATAATAACAAATGAAGGAATCTCAATCATTTAAGAAAACTATGTTATGTTATATTATGTTATATGAGATTAATTAATCACCAAGCATTTCCAAATGCTTATTTACACTTGGCATTGACTAAGTCCAATGGATATAAAGACAGATTTAGAAAACTCTTTTCCTCGTGGAGTTTATATCTATTGTTATAGACAGACATGGTTGCATAGTGTATAGAGGGCTGATCTCATGGGTTCAAATTCTTTCTTTGATACATACTGATTGTAGAGGTTTGTTTTCAAATTTTAACATTTTTATTTGTTCTTGTTTAATTGTTCTTAACTGAAAGTATAATAGAAACAAAGGTGAAATACTCAGAACCAAAGTTATACTTAATAAAAATCAACTATATGTTTGAAATGTTGAAAAAAAACCATTAGGAAATCCCAGATAAAACATTTAACTGCACCAGATTTTAGGCAGCTCTAATAAAACATACAGTCCTTTTTTTACAATATGTAAATTTTTTATTCATAAAATGCAGGAAGATTTGGAAAACTTGCTTTCTTTTTTAAATTAATTTTTATTAAAGATATTATTTGAGTTTTACAATTTCCCCCCAATCTTACTTCCCTTACCCCACTCCCCCATGGAAAGCAATCTGTCAGTTT
Organism: Macrotis lagotis; assembly: GCF_037893015.1. NCBI lineage: Eukaryota > Metazoa > Chordata > Mammalia > Peramelemorphia > Peramelidae > Macrotis > Macrotis lagotis. The sequence goes on from NC_133658.1 coordinate 284,378,156, forward strand.
TACTTTGTTTGCATGTTGTACTTTGATCCAATCTGGGTGTGATGAGAGAGAAATCATATCCTTAGAGATCAGACAATAAGATATCTATGTTTTTCTAAATTGCATTGGATAGTCCTTGAACTTTGTTCAAACTCCACAGCTCCTTATCTGGCTACAGATGGCATTCTCCTTTGCAGACAGCCCAAAATTGCTCCCGATTGTTGCACTGATGGAATGAGCAAGTTCTTCAAGGTTGAACATCACTCCCATGTTGCTGTTAGGGTAAACAGTGTTTTTCTGGTTCTGCTCATCTCACTTAGCATCAGTTCATGCAAATCCCTCCAGGCTTCCCTGAAATCCCATCCCTCCTGGTTTCTAAAAGAACAATGGTGTTCCATGGCATACATATGCCACAGTTTGCTAAGCCATTCCCCAGTTGAAGGGCATTTACTGGATTTCCAATTCTTTGCCACCACAAACAGGGCTGCTATAAATATTTTTGTACAAGTAATGTTTTTACCCTTTTGCTTCATCTCTTCAGAATATAGACCCAATAGTGGTATTGCTGGGTCAAAGGGTATGCACATTTTTGTTGCCCTTTGGGCATAGTTCCAAATAGCTCTCCAGAAGGGTTGGATGAGTTCACAGCTCCACCAACAGTGTAATAGTGTCCCAGATTTCCCACAACCCTTCCAACAATGATCATTATCCTTTCTGGTCATATTGGCCAGTCTGAGAGGTGTGAGGTGGTACCTCAGAGAAGCTTTAATTTGCATTTTTTTAATAATTAATGATTTAGAGCATTTTTTCATATGTCTATGAATTGCTTTGATCTCCTTATCTGTAAATTGCTGTTGCATATCCTTTGGCCATTTGTCAGTTGGGGAATGGCTTTTTGTTTTAAAAATATGACTCAGTTCTCTGTATATTTTAGAAATGAGTCCTTTGTCAGAATCATTAGTGGTAAAATTGTTTCCCAATTTAAAACATTTCTTTTGATCTTGGTTACAGTGGTTTTATCTGTGCAAAAGCTTTTTAATTTAATGTAATTGAAATAATCTAATTGGTTTTTGGTGATGTTCTCCAACTCTTCCTTAGTGATAAACTGCTCCCCTTTCCATAGATCTGACAGGTAGACTAGTCCTTGATCTTCTAATTTGCTTATAGTATTGTAAAACATACAGACTTACAGAGAATATTCTGGGAAAAAATTCTAGAGACAGTTCATCACCAAGGAACACCCTATGCCAATTAAATCATAAGTTGAGTTCCTATCTTATCCCTGGAAGTAGTACTGTAGTAAATAGGGTACCGGTTTTGCAGGTGGGAAGACCTGAATTCTAATCCTGATCCAAACATCTAGATGTGACCCCAGGAAAATAAAACAATTTCACTTTTACTAATGTCCTTAACTGTAAAAGAGAGATAATAATAATAATATTTTTCCTCACTGGGGTGTACATAAATAAGTACATACAAAGTCATTTCAATGAGAAGAGAGTACCAATAACTAGGGAATCAGGAAAGTTCTCAAGTACAAAGAGTTATTTGAGATATACTTTAAGGGAGGTTGAGGATAAAAGGCAAAAACAAAGTGTCAAATAAATTCCAGAGGTCCTCAGACTCCAAGTAAAATATGAGATCAACCAAGGTCAAATTTCAGAAATGAAATAACATCTTCAATGATTCCAAGTTACCTGCCTCCCACAGTCTTTTTTCCCTTAAAAAAAACACATCTTTCTCTTTGTGATTTGATATGGCTACAATTATGGAAAGTTCTCATTTATTATGGCAGTAAGATGCAGTAGATAGATAGACAGATAGATAGATAGATAGACAAGGCACAAGTGGGAGGTTGAATTTGAAGATATAACACATTAAAATGATGGAGATGATGGGTGAGAGAGGAATGTACTGGAAGAAAGAGAAAAGAGAGGTAAAATGGGGAAAGTTATTTTACATAAAAGAGATGAGAAAAGCTTTTGCAGTAGATTGGAAAAGGGGAGAGGTGATGGAGTGTAAGTGAGCCTTATTCTCATTAGAAATGGCTCAGAGGGGCCACTAGGTGGTGCCTGGAGCACTGGCCCTAGAGTCAGGTGTACCTGAGTTCAAATCCAACCTCAGGCACTTAATAATTACCTAGCTGTGTGGCCTTGGTCAAGCCACATAACCCCATTTCCTTGCAAAAAAAATGACTCAGAGGGAATAACATTCACATTCAATTGAGTATAGAAATTTATCTCACCCTAGAGGAAAGTAGGAGAGAAAAGGAATAGGAGAAAGGGGGAGGAGGGGAGGGTTGGTGATAGAAGGGAAGGAAGATTGTGGGAGGGAGTAGTCAGATACAAAACACTTTTGAGGAGGGACAGAGAGAAAGGAGACAGAAAATCAAATAAATTTGGGCAGGGGAAGTAGGATGGAGAGAAATAAAGCAACCATTATTAACTGTGGGAAAAATATTGAAACCAAGTTTCTATGATAAAGATCTCAGTCACAAGAGCTGGACATGACTGAAATAACTAAACAACAACAATACAGAACCTAGAGTGTTCTTAACAAATGCTTGCTATTATTATTAATCATTAATATCATCATTAGTATGCCCATCATTTGAGGAATGTTGAACTAATTGTGACATATGATCAGAATGCTCTCAGTAAGAAACTTGCAAGAGTAGGTGCAATGGGAAATATACTGTCTACAAAGTGACAGGAATATTGCAGGATGATCAGCTGTGAATGACCCATCTTTTCTCAACAAGGCTGAGATCCAAGAGAACTCTGAAGGATTTATGATAAAGATTAATAACTATTCCAAAGACAGAGCTGATGGTGTCTGAATATAGATTGAAACATAGGTTTTCACTTCATTTTTCTTGAAGTTTCTCTTTTTTTGGAGGGGATATTTTTACTCTCACAACATAATATTGTAGTAATGTTTTTCAAGACTACCTAAATTTAGGAAAAATTCCACATGTTCTGGAATATTCATAGCAGGTTTTTCTTGAAATGACAAAGAAGTGGAAATTGAGGGAATGCCCATCAATTGGGGAATGGCTGAACAAGTTATGGTATATGGATGCTATGGAGAGTTATTGTTCTATAATAAACTATAAATAGATTCTTAGAGAAGCATAGAAAGAATTACAGAAACTGATGCTGAGTAAAGGAAGCAGAGCAAAGAGAATATTGCACACATTAACAAAAATATTGTGAATTAACCAGCTTTGATGGACACAGTTTCTCTCAACAGTTCAGAGAATTGTTCAGAGAATTGGGAAACCTGGGGGAAATGTTTTGGACAATCCAGACGAAAAATAAAACAACTGCCCCCAAACACACACAGATACACACATACTACATAATCTGAATAAACCTAATGTTCACTTTTTTAAAGTTTCTCTTATGTATTTCCTTCCTTACTCATAGTTTTCTTTCTTTTCCCTTAGTTCTAATTCCTCATACAGAAGATGACTAATATATAAACATGTAAAGCACAAATTTATATGTACAATGTTCACTATACTCTTTGCTGCCAAGGGGAGGGGAGTGGGAAGGGAAGGTGAAAGTAAATTATGTAACTTGTAAATATGCATGTAGATGAATGTTGATAAACTTTTATAACATGTAATTGGAAATGTGAAATAAAATATCAATTGGAAAAAAAGGCTACATATATCTAACCTATTTCAATTAACTTGCTTTTTTTCAATGAGGGGGAATGGTAGGAAGAGAAAGAATTTGACACTCAAGACTGTGAAAGTGAATATTGGAACATGCCTTTCCACGTAATCAGGGGAAAAATTAATTTAAATAAAAAAACAGAATTAAAGTAAGATGTGAACATGACCAAGATGACTCAAGTTTATGTGTCCCACTGTTGATGGAAATTAATATTGGAAAGTCAGAGGCTTCATTGTTGCTCCCCCATTGCTACATCCAATTTTGAGATCTATATGGCAGTATGACAGCCTCAAGAATTTGAGATAGCTTTACCAATGAGACTCATAAGAAAGGCTACTAAACCTCATTAGATACATAATCATCGATTATGGATCAGTGTGATTGCACAAAAATGTTAAAACTTAAATATTAAATTATTAAGTCTCAGAGATGAGACAAGCTTACTATCACAATATAAACAATTTGGCTATTACTCCTAAAGGAAATGAAAACATATTTTGAACTAAAAAGTTTTTCTCCTAGTGATTTGATAGAGCTACAATTAGGGATCATTATTATCTTATAAGAATGGAAATTGCATGTGACCCAAAGGGCAAAGGAAATCTGGGTATATGTGAGCTGAAGAATATTAAATTATGATATGCAAATAGATGTGGCATAATATTCATCAGAAAAGAAGGTAAAAGGGAGGAAGGAAAGAATAAAGAGAGGAAAGAAAAAAGAAAGGAGAAAGGGAAGAAAGGAGGGAGGAAAGGAGGGAGAGAGAAAGGAAATATTTATTAAGTAATACTATGGGTCAGGAACTGTACTTCAAAATTATTATTTCATTTGACTCTTATTAAAGATATGTCTAGCTAGAAAATGAGATCAGTCATGTTTTACAAAACATGACACACAGTACTCATCAAATATAAAAAGACAAAATCTCCACAGGAAAGCTTCTGGTTAGATTATCTAGGAAGGATTTTCCAAAGACATAGACAATAATATCCAAGATGGAAAAAATGTAAAAAAAAAATGCAATCTACCTTATGGGAAAAGTACTTGCATGGAAAAGTTCTTACATCTTTCACAATATCACATACGGAGAATACTACATGATGTGGGAATTCAGAGAAGGTGAAGATTCGTTTGGGCTAGAATGGTTATAATAGGCTTCTATGAAGGGATATCTCATCAAAGACTTGAATTCAGATTTACATAATGCCATAGAAAGGCAGGGAGAACCACTAACATCATCAACACCACCACCTTCACCACCTTCATCACTAACAATTAAATTATTTTTTCAGGTTTTAAAAGGTTTTTGCAAATTCATTATTTAATTCCAACAATAAACCAAAAGCTAGGCTGTATTATCCTAATTTAATAGATGTTAAACAGAGGTAAAGTGAATTTCCTGGGACACAAGTGTCTGAGGCAAAATTTGAACTTAATTCCAAGTCCTTCAATGCTATCAATTTTATCACCTAACCAATGATGATATTAATGATTAATAATAGCAGCAAGCATTTGTAAGAACCCACTATGTGCTAGGTGCTTTACTTTTGTCATTATTTAGTCATTTCATTATGTCCAACTCTTGTGATCCCATTTGCACTTTTCTTAGCAAAAGGACTAGAGTGGATTGCCATTTTCTTCTCCAATTTATTTTACAGATGAGAAAGCTGAGGTAAGTAAACAGGGTTGTCCAAGGTCACACATCTAGTAAATGCTTAAGGTCAGATTTGAATTCAGGAAAATGAATCTTCCTGACTCAGGCCTGGCGCTCTAGCCACTGTGCCACCAAGCTCCACTTAGCCATATGCTTAGTGATCTGCTATAAATATCTCATTTAAGCCTCATAAAATCACCCTGGGTTATAAGGTTGCTACTATCCCCAAAGAGAAACAAAAAAGAGGTTAAGAGACTTGCCTAAAGTCACAAAACTGTTAAATGTCTTCCGCTGGAATTGACTTGTAGAACTACCTACTGTATCTCCTAGCTGTAACTGATCATCATAAAAAAGAATATATTAAGTTCTTATTATCTGGCCCCTGTGCTGAGTGCTGGGGGATACAAATTAAAGGAAAACTATAGTCTCTCTTCCTTTAAGGAGCTCCTATTCTAAAGGTGAAGACAACATGGTAACAATTATGCACATGCATTATATTTACAGGTTAAATGGAAGAACAGAAATTAAGGTGGGAATGAAAATGCTATACTGATAGGAGACAAACTTACAGAAGCAGATATACATAAGGGGGTGAATGATTCTAGATTGTGGAAAATCTTGAATGATATCTTCAGTTAAATATTACTTTTTTGTCTCAAGTCGCAAGAACAGAGAAGCAGTTAGTTGTCATACCTTGTACTCAAAGAAGATAATGACATCATTTGATTGATGGCATGACATGCACATTATGATGATAATAGTGCAAGGAATATAGTGCAAAGACATCCTTCTCATTGTCTTTATCAGATTATTATCACCACATTGCCTGATTTAATAGGGATTAGAACTTCTGCCCATGGTTTGTATGAGGTGGGAGTCCTTGGCTTTTTGGATCTAGGTCCCTCCCATATTAGCACCTCTGGAAAAGCAACAGTATGTGATTTTTCTGATGACAAACTAATGACAACATGATATATTCAGACCTGACTTTTGATGATCTATTCCTCAGAACTATGATTTTATGGTGATAGTCTTTCACCAGTAAGATAAAGCTAATCTGTTTCAAGAAAGACAACTCATCAGTATGCAAAACTAACCTGTCAATCAGAAATCCATGCTGCTTTATTCTGCAAATACACTCCCCTCTGGCTCAAGCTTGCTAGGCTATGCCTGAATCTCTATGATTTTCAAGGTGCAGGGTTTTCTCTTGGGGTGAACCTATTTCAGGGCAGCTCTGCCATTCACAAAGAAAAGAGAACTCTCCCCAGTACTCCCAACTGGCATCTCCAGGGTAGGTCATTATCACACTGGACATTAGGTGATACCATTCTCACTCCATTTTAGGGATCTTAACCCAACTCTTTCTATTTGTTTAAGGCAATGGAGGCCATCACTGGTCCCTTCACAATGGCATGTGTCTATCTCTTAGGACCAACTGACCCATGTTCAACAGCTGTTCACATTGAACCCTTATCAGTTTTAGTCTTCAAAGTTCTCATTTGGGTATTTGCTATCACCACAAGAACTACACTCACAGTGGCTCCACTGAGGTCTATAATTTAGGTTTCCTGGCCCACCACAGCAGTTCTCCTACTGCCACAACCTAGCCCACTGAAGACTCAGCCCTTCCTTCTGTAGACACACCTGTGGTATCCATTCTCAGGAATGGCATGTGTCTTCTTTGTTCTTTTGCTATTGCTATCTATGTCAGGGTTTGGGTCTGATGCTCCAGGGCCATCCATTTTCAGGGTTAGTTGATTGGCAGGTGAACTGATAGAACTCCTTAGCCAATTCCAACACTCAATAGTCAATTCCAACTTGCATGGCCACCATCCGGCAATCTCTATCAACCAACACCTTTACTTGAGACTGATGAACATCAGGATCAGGGTCTTTAACCCAGTATTTATTTCATTCCACAGTGCCAATTCTGCTTGCCAAAAGTGGCTCACGAGACACTCACATTCATGCCCAATTACAAACTGGGAAGTCATTTAATTCTGAGAATTTGAAATTTGAGAATAGGTTGAGATTGTTTTGGCTTCAAGACTTCCAATCATTTGCTTGACTGGATAAAACTGCATGGTGGCTGTCACTGACAATGTAGCCATTACAGAAGCACCAGCTATCCTGAAGGAAACTTTTTTTTTAACTATATTTTATTTATTTTCAGTTTTACAATTTTCCCCCTAATCTTACTTCCCCCACCCCATCTCCCCCAGAAGGCAATCTGCCAGTTTTTACATTGTTTCCATGATATACATTGATACAAATTGAATGTAATGAGAGAGAAATCATATCCTTAAGGAAGAAACATAAAGTATAAGAGAAAGCAAGATCAGATAATAAGAAGATCAGTTTTTTCCTAAATTAAAGGTAATAGTCCTTGGTCTTTGTTCAAACTCCACAGTTCTTTCTCTGGATATGGATGGTATTCACCATTGCAGATAGCCCTAAATTGTTCGTAGTTGTTGCACTGATGGAATGAGTGAGTCCATCAAGGTTGATCATCACCCCCATGTTGCTGTGTTGCTGTTAGGGTGTACAGTGTTTTTCTGGTTCTACTCATCTCACTCAGTATCAGTTCATGCAAATTCTTCCAAGCTTCCCTCAATTCCCATCCCTCCTGGTTTCTAATAGAACAATAGTGTTTCATGACATATCTATCTATCTTTCTATCTAGATAGATAGATCTCACAGTTTGCTAAGCCATTCCCCAATTGAAGGACATTTATTGATTTCCAACTTTTTGCCACCACAAAAAGGGCTGCTATGAATATTTTTGTACAAGTGATGTTTTTACCCTTTTTCATCATTTCTTCAGGGTATAGACCTAGTAGTGGTATTGCTGGTTCAAACAGTATGCACATTTTTGTTACCTTTTGGACATAGTTCCAAATTCCTCTCCAGAAAGGTTGGATGAGTTCACAGCTTCACCAACAAAGTATTAGTGTCCCAGATTTCCCACAAACATTTCAACAATGATCATTATCCTTTCTGGTCATATTAGCCAGTCTGAGAGGTGTGAGGTGGTATTTCAGAGAAGCTTAATTTGCATTTCTCTGATAAGTAATGATTTGGAACAATTTTTCATATGACTATGGATTGCTTTGATCTCATGTGTAAATTGCCTTTGCATATATTTTGACCATTTGTCAGTTGGGGATAAATTTTTTAGGATTTTGCAAGGCAAATGGGGTTAATTGGATTGCCCAAGGCCACATAGCTAGGTAACTATTAAGTGTCTGTGACCGGATTTGAACTCAGGTCCTCCTGACTCCAGAACCAGTGCTCTATCCACTGCACCACCTAGCTGCCCTGGAATTCCTTTTTAAAAAAATATGACTCGGTTCTCTGTGTATTTTAGAAAAGAGTCCTTTGTCAGAAACATTAGTTGTAAAGGTTGTTTCTCAGTTTACTACATTTCTTTTGGTCTTGGTTACAGTGGTTTTACCTGTGCAAAAGCTGTTAATTTAATGTAATCAAAATCATCTAGTTTGTTTTTAGTGATGCTCTCCATCTCTTCCTTAGTCCTAACCTGCTTCCCTTTCCATAGATCTGACAGGCAAACTACTCCTTGATCTTTTAGTTTGCTTATAATATTGGTTTTTTATGTGTAAATCCTGTATCCATTTTGATCTTATCTTGTTATAGGGTGTGAGGTGTTGATCTAATCTAAGTTTTTTCCATACTAACTTACAATTTTCCCAGCAGTTTTTTATTGAAGACAGAGATTTTATCCCAGTAGCTGGACTCTGTGTTTATAAAACAGCAGATTACTACAATCATTTCCAGTAATTGCACCTAGTCTATTCCACTGGTCCACCACTCTATTTCTTAGCCAATATCAGACAGTTTTGATGCCTGATGCTTTATAATATAATTTTATATCTGGTAAAGCTAAGCCACCTTCTTTTGTACTTTTTTCACTGAATCTCTTGATATTGTTGTCTTTTTGTTTCTACATATGAATTTACTTGCAACCTTTTCTAAATCATTAAAGTAATTTTTTTTTTGGAATTGTGATTGGTAGGGCACTAAAAAAATAGTTTAGTTTTGGTAGAATTGTCATTTTCATTTTATTAGCTCAAAGCTCAACCTATCCATGAGCAGTTGATGTTTGCCCAGTTATTTAAGTCTGATTTTATTTGTGTAAGAAGTGTTTTGTAATTGTTTTCAAAAAGGTTCTGAGTCTGCCATGGCAAATAGAATCCCAGGTATTTTATATCATCTGAGGTTACTTTTAATGGGATTTCTCTTTCTAGCTCTTCCTCTTGTATCTTGCTAGTCATATATATACAAAAGTTGAGGATTTATGAGGGTTCATTTTATATCTTTCAACTTTGCTAAAATTGCTAATTGTTTCCAGTAGTTTTTGGATGATTTCTTGGGATTCTCTAGGTAGACAATCATGTCATCTGCAAAGAGTGAGAGTTTTGTCTCTTCCCATTTCTAATTCCTTCCATTTCTTTTGCTTCTCTTATTACTGAAATTAACATTTCTAATATTATATTAAATAGTAGTGCTGATAATGGGCATCCTTGCTTCACTTCTGATCTTATTGGGAATGCCTCTAGCCTCTTCCCATCTGAAACCCAAGTTTCAGATAGATACTGCTAATTATTCTAAGGAACAGTCCATTTATTCCTACACTACCTAGTGTTGTTAGTAGGAATGGGTGCTGTATTTTGTGAAAAGCTTTTTCAGCATCTATTGATATAATCATATAATTTGATAGGTTTGTTGTTGATATAATTAATTATATTAACAGTTTTCCTAATATTGAACCAACCCTGCATTCCTGGGATAAATCCTACTTGGTCATAAGGTATTATTCTAGTGACAACCTATTTTAATCATTTTGCTAAGAATTTATTTAAGAATTTGCATCTATATTCATCAGGGAGATAGATCTATAGTTTTCATTTTCTGTTTTAACTCTTCCTGGCTTAGGTATCAGCACCATATTGGTGACATAGAAAGAGTTAGGCAGAGTTCCGTCTTCACCTATTTTTCCAAAGAGTTTATATAGAATTGGAATCAATTGTTCCTTAAATGTTTGGTAGAATTCACTTGTGAATCCATCTGACCCTGGAGATTATTTTTCTTAGGGAGTTCAATAATGGTTTTTGAATTTCTTTTTCTGAGATAGGGTTATTTAGGTCTTTAATATCCTCTTCATTTAAACTGGGAAACTTATATTTTTGTAAATATTCATCCATTTCACTAAGATTGTCAAATTTATTGTTATAGAGTTGGGCAAAATAATTCTGAATTATTACTTTAATTTCCTCCTCATTGGTGATGAGTTCCCATTTTTCATTTATGATACTAGCAATTTTGTTTTCTTCTTTCTTTTTGTTTCAAATTGACCAGAGGTCCATCAATTTTCTTGGTTTTTTTTTCATAAAACTAGTTCTTGGTTTTATTTATTAATTCAATAGGTTTTTTTTGCTTTCAATTTTATTAATTTCCCCTTTAATTTTTAGAATTTCTAATTTGATATTGAATTGGGGGTTTTTAATTTGTTCTTTCTCTAATTTTTAGTTACATATTTAGTTTATTAATTTCTTTCTCTTATTTATTCATGTAAATATTTAAAGATAAAATATATCCCCTGAAAGCCACCTTGAGTGAATCCCATAGGTTTTGGCATGTTGTTTCATTATTGTCATTATAAAGGATATTAATTCTTTCTATAATTTGTTGTTTGATCCACTCATTCTTTAAAATGAGGTTATTCAGTTTCCAATTAGTTCTGGGTCTATTTTCTCTGGCCCAATATTGCATTTGATTTTTATTGCATTATTATCTGAGAAAGACAAATTCACTGTTTCTGCATTTTTGCAATTCATTATTAGGTTTTTATGCCCTAGTAAATGGTCAATTTTTGTGTAAGTGCCATGTACTGCAGAGAAAAAGGTATATTCCTTTCTATCCCCATTCAATTTCCTCCATAAGTCTATCATATCTAGTTTTTCTAAAAAATCTGTTTACCTCCTTAACTTCTTTCTTGTTGATTTTATGATTCAATTCACCTAGATCTGAGAGTGGGAGGTTGAGGTCTCCCACTAGTAGAGTTTTGCTGTCTATGACTTCTTCTAGTTCTTTCAGCTTCTCCTCTAAGAATTTGGATGCTATCCCATTAGGTTACATATATTCTGTATTGAAATAACTTTTTTTGTCTATGGTACCTTTTAGGAGAATATAGTTTCCTTCCTTATCTCTTTTAATGCTATCCATTTTTGCAACTGCTTTGTCTAAGATGAGGATTGATGCCCCTATTTAATTCACTTCAGCTGAAGCAAAATATATTTTTCTCCAACCTTTCACCTTTACTCTATGTATCTCTCTGCTTCAAATGAGTTTCTTGTAAGCAACATATTGTAGGATTCTGTTTTTTAATCCACTCTGCTATTCAGCTTACATTTTAAGGGAGAGTTCATCCCATTCACATTCAAAGTTATAATTACTAATTCTTTATTGCCCTCCATGCAATCTTCCCTCTGTTTGTATTTTTCCCATTTTTCCCCTTTATCCATATTCCCCAGGATTTTGTTTCTGTATACCATCCCCTTCAGTGTGTTTGCCTTCCTATATCGACCCCCTTCCCTTTCTTTCCCTCTTCCTTCTTTCCCTTTTCCATTCCCTTCCTTCTGTTAGTTCTCCAATTTCTCCCCCTCCCTGTCTCCATTCCCCCCACCCCTTTTCCTCTTTCAAGACCTGAAAGCTAAGATATTTTTTTAAGTTAACTGAGTGTGTGTATAAGTTAACTTAAAGCCAAGTCTGATGACAGGAAGATCATGGTGTTTTTCATGTCCTCTCTTCTTCTCCTATATTACCATAGGTCTTTTGTACCTCTTAATGTAATGTGATTTACCCCCATTCAATCTCCTCCCCTGCTCCCATCTCCTTCCTGCCCCCTTTGTAATGAGGAAGTGCTTTTAAATCATTCTATCTGAATCAGAAAATCCTGAGTATCCATCACTTCTGGCTAAGAATATTCTCTCTAATACAGTTGCAATTCTTAAGAGTTATGAGACTCTTTTTCCCAAGCTGGGATATAACCAGTTTCATCTTATCATATAGCAGTTTTTTCCTTTACCCACTTTTTCTTTTTTTTAACCTTTTCATGTGTCTCTTGAACCTCCTATTTGTTGTCCAAATTTCTTATTTAGCTCTGGTGTTTTCATCAGCAATTGTTGGACATCTTCCTTTTTGTTAAATGTCCATCTTTTTTCCCCTGAAAGAAAGGGTTCAGCTTTGCTGGATAGTGGATTCTTGGCTGCATTGCAAGCTCCCTTGCTCTTTGTAATATCTCCTTCCAGGCCCTTTGATCCCTTAATGTTGATGTAGCCAGGTCCTGCATAATCATTACTGTGTCTCCTTGGTATCAAAATTGTTTCTTTCTGGCTGCTTATAGGATTTTCTCTTTTATCTGATTGTCCTGGAATTTGGCCACAACATTCATTGGTGTTTTCATTTTAGGATCTCTTTCCAGAAGGGATTGATGTATTCTTTCACTAACTATTTTGCCCTCTGTTTCCTTGATATCAGGGCAATTTTCCATCACTAAATCCTGTAATATTAAGTCTAGGGTTTTTCTCCTCAATGTTTTCAGGAAGACCTATAATTCTCAGGTTTTCCCTCTTCAATCTATTCTAGAGGACAGTGGTTTTGCTGATGAAGTATTTTACATTTTCTTCATTTTTTCTATTTTTTGGTTTTTGTTTAACAGGGTCTTGGTGTCTCATGAAGTCATTAGTTTCCACAGACTCCATTCCTTTTCTAGAGGAGAATTTTCTTCATTTACCTTTTGCAACTCCTTTTTCCAATTGGTCACTTCTATTTTTGAAAGTGTTTTCCATTTGACCAGTTGAGGTTTTGAGAAAATTATTTCCTTTTTGTATTTATCCAATTGTATTTTCCAATGATTTGTTTTTTTTGTTGCAAGGTGTTAATCTTCTCTTGGGTTTCTTTTCCCAAATTTTCCAATTGAATTTTAAACTCCTTCCTTATTTCTTCAAGGAGGTCTTTCTCTGCTGGAAACCAGATCATATTCTCCTCAGAAGTTCTAGGTCTCTCTGAGTTAGGATCTTTTCCTTCCAAGAATTTTTCTATGGACCCTACTTTCTGCCAGCCTTTCTCCACTTTATTGAGACCTGTATTTGGTGTTGGGATTCCTAGAGGCTTTACTCATTCAGTGTAATATCTCCAGCTGGCCAGTAGGGGGTGGTAGAGGATTTGTTCACTGAGTGTAATATCTCCAGCTAGCCAGTAGGGGATGCTGCTTGCTTTCTCTATAGTGTCTGTGACCTTGTTTGAGGCCCTCTCCCTTGGCCTGGAAGGAATGATTGAAGCTCTTAAATACTTTTTGTCTTTGATCAATGATGGACTATACCCTGGGGTGAGGTGATTACTCTCCCTATTGTCAGCTGAGGTGGTTTCTGTTGCTTCACCTTAGCCTGAGGTAGAGGTAGTCTGTAATTCTGTTTGTTCTGGGAAGAGACTTCTGCTGAAATGGAGGCATAGACTCTGAGTTCCTCTGAACCAGAGGAGCCCAAGGATGTTGTCTGCAGCTCTCCCACACTGGAACTCTCCCTCTAGCCCTGCCAGCAAGTTCCTGAGGGTCAGTACCAACATCAATGCCTCAGCTCTCTAGTTGACTCAAGCCCCCATGGTCCACCAGGCTCTAGACCTGGGGCTGATCAAGCCAGTCTGGTTCTCAGGCCCTGAGGCTTCCTGCACTGATTATCAGGCTAATCTGTGGCTAATCCAGGCTCCAGGCTCTAACTGGTCCCATGCTCCGCCCTCTACACCAGGACTCACCCAAGATTGCAGAAGACAAATCCTGAGGTAGATGTTCTTTCTCCTGGCTTTTCTTTCTGGGTTTTGTTTATTGGATTTCTATTAAGAGGTTTGTTTTATATCATTTATGGAGAAAGATCTGGAGATTTTAGAACTGTGCTTGTCTTCCCTCCATCATCTTGACTGGAAATCTGCTAAAGGAAATTTTGAAGGGAAGCAACTACTAGATGGTTCAATTACTCTTTTCCCCCAATCCCACAATCTTTCCAACTCGAAATCCTATCTCTATCCAGGGAACAATTTCAGTTCCAACCAAATTTCATGGTTTACGTGAGAAAGGTTGTGGTCTCCATCAGGCATTAAAAAAGACATGAAGAAATTTAAGAGTGACCAGAATAGTGGAGGATATAATTAGATCAAAAGTTTTCCTTCTTTGCTTATCAAATCAGTGGTATATAAATTATACATCAAGATAGGAAGAGGCTGCAGAGGTCATTATATCCAACCTCCTCATTGTACAGAGGAGGAAACTGAGATCTCAAGAGGACAAGTGGCTCGCTCAAAGACACACAGATAGTATACAGCTGAAATATAATTGCAATCTAGGTACCATGCTGCTGGATTCAATGCACTAATTTCAGAGTTGAGGAGAGAAGGCTTGGAAATGAAAGAATGAAAGATTTCCTTTTTAACACAGCATTTTTTCTGATTCCATGCAAAGACAATTTTACCATTCATTTTTCAAAAAGTTTGAGTTCTAAATTTTTCTCTTCTGCCATTGCCTCCCCACTTTCTAAAACAGTAAAATCATGAATATGAAAATACTCTGGAAATCATTACCAGTGGGTTTTAAGTTTCATTTCATCTTTTTTTAATCATCAAAATAATATTCTCCCCTACCTTCATAATTCTGTCCTTGCAATATATCTTGAAATAATGTTGATGTTGATCTATACCTAGTTCCAGTTGACCTTCCAGTTTCCCAGAAACTTGTAAAATGAATTTTGTAATCATTAGTTTGGGTCTTTGGGTTTATCAAAAATTAAAATAATGTTAATCTGTTTCTCTATGTTGTGAAGCTAATATTCTCCAATGATCTACTTTTTAAAAAAAATTAAAAACCATGAAATCTTGATAACTAATGCTTCATAGTATATATAGTAGAAGTAATGCTAATGGGCATC
Source organism: Macrotis lagotis (assembly GCF_037893015.1). NCBI lineage: Eukaryota > Metazoa > Chordata > Mammalia > Peramelemorphia > Peramelidae > Macrotis > Macrotis lagotis. Next base: position 284,393,464 of record NC_133658.1, read on the forward strand.
TTTGTTTCATTTTTAATCTTATTGGAATTCCATGGTTTATTGTCATTATATTAAATCTTATCTTTTGATTTTAGATTCATACTATTCATCATATTAAGGAAACATCCATTTATTCCTACATTTTCTACAGTTTTGATAGGAATGATGTCATTTATTGCCAAAAGCTTTCCTGATTTATATGATTTTTGTCTTTCTTATTAGTAATATGATCTATTATTCTGGTAATTCTTTGAATGTTGCTTCAAATATGCATTCCTGGCAAAAAATACAGCATGGTGATAGTATATAGAGTACCTAGGTGGCACAATCGATAGAGTGGTAGGCTTGAATTCAGGAAGATTCAGCTTCCTGAGTTCAAATATGACCTCAGACACTTAGTGGGTAAGTGATGTGCCTTCCCCCACCCCAGCAAGTCTCAGTTTCTTCACATGTAAAATGAGCTACAGAAGCAAATGATAAACACTTTAATATCTTTGCCAAAAAAAACCCAAATCAAGTCCTGATAAGTCAGATATGACTGAAATGATTTAACAAAAATAGTGTATGTATTTTGTGATAAATTCATTTAATCTCCATCTAATATATCATTAAAAAATTTCACCTCAAGGCTGTTGGGGATTGGTTTATAATTTTCTTTCTCTGCTTTAACTCAATAAAGCATTATTTATATCATATTAGACATTTGGTACCACCATTTCTTTTCTTATTTCTTTTCAAAAGAGTTTATATATGATTGAATTAATTGTTTTTCAAAAGTGATAAAATGTATTTTCTTTAGGAACTTGTTTATAGTTTGCTCAATTTTTTTTCTGAAATTGAAGTAGTTAAATTCTCTATTCATTACTCTGATAAACTATAAATTTTATCTTTTGCTAAGTATTTATTTATAGTTTTATGAGTTTTATTTAATAATATTGGATAAATTTTTTTCAAAAATGTATTGCTTGTTATGAATAGTTTTCATTTTGACAATTAATTTGGTTTTCTTTCTTTTTAAAATCCAATTATCTAATAAAATGTCTACTTAATATTGCTTCTCTCCTCAAGAAAAATCAAGTTCCTAGTTTCATTTTCTTATTCAATTTTTCTTTTGTTTTTAATTTTGTCCTCTTACTTTGATTTTTGGAATTTCAATTTGGAGGTTTAATTGAGTTTTAAAATAATTGCTTCTCAGGGGATTTACTCAATAAGTGATCTGCTTGTTCTCCTTTTATTGATCAAATTTTTTAGTGTTAACATTTTCCCCATAAATACATCTTTGGTTACAGCCCAAAAGGGTTGTCTCTTTGCTATCATTATCTCTTATGGAATTATAAATTGTTTTGATTGTTGCACTCACTGATTCTTTATAATTAAGTTACTTAGACACCATTTAGTGCTTTTATGAATATAATTTCTTAGATTATATTCTTGAAAAGATATTTTTAAATATTTCTCCATTTCTGCCTTTGTTTACAAGGATTTTATTCCCTAATACATGGTCAATTTTTACAAAGTGTCAGGAAAAAAGGTATATGTTCCTTTCTGCTTTAATTAAATAATTTCTAGAGGTCTGACATATCTAATTTTGCTAAAATTCTATTTACTTTATTATTTTTTCTATTAGTTTTGCCCAGGTCTGAAAGGGTTATAATAATGTATATTATTATAAAAGTTTTATTATCTACTTTCCCAATAAATGATTTAGCTTTTCTTTAAGTCTTTAGATGTTGTCATTCTTTATATATAGCTAAGTACTGATATTATGCATCTCACATTGGTACTTTTCAGAACTGAGTTTCTCTATTTATTTCTTTTAATCTTTTTGATTGAGACCATGACTGTCCTTCCTAGAGTTTTTTGAGTTTATATGAAACAAAAAATTTTGCTACATAGTCTTACTTTAATTTTGTGAATATGTTTTGAGTGTGTCTCTTCTAAGCTACATATTGTTGAATTCTCCTTTCTGCTTTCTCTTCTTCCATTTTATGGGTAAATTTATTTCATTCCCATTGATAGTTGTAAATGCTCCTTATGCATTTCCCTCTATCCTATTTTCTTATGCCTTTCCTCTATTTTCTTCCATTATCTCTTAACATAGAGTAAGAGAGTAGTGAGCAAGGAGGAGTATGCCCGGAATCAGCTTGATACAAACTGCTTCTGCTTCTCTGCCCTTCTCCTCCCTCCCTTGCTCATTGCTCAGATTTTTATTCTTTCCTTTTTATTTTTAATTATTCAATTGTTCTTCCAATCTTTCGTTTTTTTGCTTTTTAATTTTAAAATACCTTCCTTTTTAAATTGTGATTTACAGAATCTCTTCCTCCCTTCTACCCTTCCACCATCCTCTTAAGGATGCAAGCAATATATCAATTATACATATGAAATCATGCTAAACATATTTCCTTATTATTCGTGATAAGTCAGACATGACTGAAATGATTTAACCAAAATAGTGTATAATTTTTGTGATATATTCATTTAATCACCATCTAATATATCATTAAAAATTTTCTATCCTTCCTCATCCTCTTAGGGTGCAGGCAATATGCTATCAATTAGACATATGAAATCACGCTAAACATATTTCCTTATTAATCATTGTACACACACAAAGAAAATAAATAAAGTGAGAAAATTATACTTCAATTGTCACCCAGTTTTCTCTCTGGAGACAGAAAACATTTTTTCATCATTAGCTCTTTGGAATAGACTGTACTGATCAAAATAGCCAAGTCTTTCACTTTCATAAGTGATTATCATTACAACATTGTTATTTATGGTGTTCAGCGATCTCCCAGGTTTTCTAACTTCACTTTGCATCAGTTCATGTAGGTCTTCTCATGTTTTTCTAAAACCAACCCCCCATTACTTCTTATACCACAATAATACTCTATAATCATATGCCACAACCTATTCAGTCATTGCCTAACTGATAAGTATCCCCTCAAATTACAATTCTTTGTCATCACAAAAAAGAGATTCATTAAATATATTTGTACATATAAGTTCCTGTCCTTCTTCTTTGATGTATGTCCTTGTGGTACAGACCTATTAGTGGTATTAGTGAATCAAATGATATGCACAACTATATAGTTCCTTTGGCATAGTTGCAAATTATTCTCTAGAATTGTTGAATCAGTTCATCACTCTACCAACAGTTTATTAAATTATCTATTTTCCCTGATAGATGAGAAGTTCACTTCAAAGTTCTTCCAAATTGCTTCTGTCTTATGATTAGTAATTTAAATTATTACTCCACGTGACTATAAACAGCTTTGATTTATTCCTTTGAAAACTGCAGATAGCATTTTTCATCATGAGTCCTTTGGGATTGTCTTGGATCATTGTATTGCTAAGAATAGCCAAGTCATTCATAGTCATTCACATTATACTATATCGTATAAAATATTCACCTGTTTCTATTCACTTCACTTTGCATCATTTCATGTAAGTCTTTCCAGGTTTTTCTGAAACTATAACTTTTTATTTTTTATAGCACAATTGTCTTCTATCACTATATGCCACTTCTTGTTTGATCATTCCACAATTGATGGGCATTCCTTCAAATACTAATTCTCAGTCACTACAAAAAAAAAGCTGCTATAAATATCTTGCACACATAGGTCCTTTTACTTTTTCTTTGATTTCTTTGGAATATAAACCTTGTGGAGCTGCTAAAACAAAGCATATACATAGTTTTATAGTTCCTTCAGCATAATTCCAAACTGTTTTCTAGAATGGCTGGACTAGTTTATTACTCCACCATCAGTTCATTGGTATAACTATTTTCCTTCATTACTTCCAGTTTTATTTTGGGTATCAAAAGAAAGAATTTTGTAAAATGCTTAGATCAGTGTCTGACACATAGTAGGCACTATATAAGTATTATAAGTATTTATTTTTTCCCTCCTTAACCCCCTTAAAAGGTTTCATACATAACTATGTTTATATTAAGAGAGAATGAACACACCAATAGATAATAGTTCCTTCTTCCTACTTTATCATAAAGAAGAGAAAAAATAAAATCAGAAAGAAAACATAAGAAAGTTATAGCTGGTTAATAATGCTATGAAGATGAACAAAATCTGTCTCATTAATTCTAATAGCCTAATGAAAAATTAATAGATGACCTCTGGTTATGACAAAGAAGAGTTTTGAAAATGATATTTAGTTTGGTAAGATGTCCATTCTGAGAGGCACATGAAAACTGTGACTATTGAGATAATGAACAGAAAATCTATATCTTCCATTTTTTACACTAACTTGGGGCATTTGATCCCTGAATGGAATGGCAGGCAGCAACTCAGAATCATCCAAGAGGATTAAATGACTTGCTTAAATTCAAATAGTTAGTAATTAACCTAGGTAGGCTATGAACTTAGTCTTCAGACATATATATATATTTTAAGTTAGCTGTTAAGTTCCTTGCAAATTGGATCCAGCTCTTCAGACTTCTTGGAGATTTAAATTTTCAATTTTTAGAATGCCCTATCCCTTTTAAACTGCCTTCTTTCAAGAAAATCCAGTTCATAGGACTCTATATTCTTGGAACCCTTTGAAGTCTACTCTCCTAAAAACTAGAGTATTGTGTCAGAAAAAGTTGCTTTGATTTTCTTCTCTACCTTAGTCAAAAATTAAAGTAAAATATCCATTTTCCTTAAATTCACCATTATAGTCACAGTTGAAACTATTTCCTCAATGTTGCTGAGAATTAGATTCAGAATAAAATGTCCTCCTTTTGATTCGTTTAGAAGAATGAAATTATCATTAAGATAGGACAACAACTGATTAGAAGCTTTACTTTTAGCAAAAAGAGGGCTCTAGCACATGTATGAGTATTTGAAGTCTCCCATCATTACTACATTATTTCTCTATGTTAAACTTGTGATCTGTTTTCCAAACTCTTCATCTGCTTTCTTTTTTCTTTAGTTCATCATCTATAGTATATTTAGATGACCAAATTGCTTCCTTTTCTGATTGCAGTCATTGATTTCTTTAATAAGCACTTATTATGTCCTTAATATATGCCAAAGAGTGTGATACTAATATTTGCTCAAATACATTTGACTCCCTGCTTCCAAGATTTCCTTATGTGTCTATATCTTCATAATAAAGCTGCTACTTACCCTTTTACTTATTTGATTTCTTTTAAATAGGCAATAAGGAACTATTATGTATGTATTATGTTCAAGGCACTATGATAAACCTTGGAGATATTGGAGAGACAATCTTTACATATATACATACAAAACAAATGCAAGTAAATTTTGGGGAACTAGCAGATGTGGGGATCTGGAAAGGAATCATGGAGGACATGGTTCTTGGTCTGAGTATTGAAGTAAACTGGTGATTCTAAGAAATGAATGTTAGAAAGAAAAGTATTTTGGGCACAGGATGTTTAAGAGACAGCTAGTACAAAGTCACAGACATAAGAGATGAAATATTCAACAAAAGGGACAGTAAGAACAGATTGGCTATAATGTAGAGTATGTGTGAAGAAGAAGGTGTTATAGTATGAAACACTTTAAATGCCAAGCTAAGTAGTTTATATTTGATCTTAGAAATAACAGAAAAGGTCTGGAATTTATCAAGGTGATATGATCAGACCTGGAAGGCAGCTAGATTGCAGAATGGATAGAGCACTGGCCTTGGAATTAAGAGGATAGAAGTTTGAATGCAGCTTCAAAAACTTGATACTCACTAGCTGTGTGAACTTGGGCAAGTCACGTAACCCTGACTACCTCACATCCAGGGCCATATCCAGTCATCTTGATTCATATCTGACCTGGATCCAGATGATTCTGGAAGAGAAAGTGGGGCTGATGACTTAGCACATTACCCCCTCACTCAAATCTAATTCACATGCTTGTCATGGCATCACTTCCCTAATGTCATGGTCCTCTTCGAAAACAAAAGGCAAAAACATCTATCAGACCTAAAATTTAAGAAAATCATGGAGTAGCTAGGTGGCACAATGGATAGAGCACAGCCCTGGAGTCAGGAATACCTGAGTTCAAATTTGGCCTCAGACACTTATTACCTAAGCTGTGTGACCTTGGGCAAGTCACTTAACCCCATTGCCTTGCAAAAAAAAAAGAAAAAAGAAAATGCAAATGACTAAAGCAGCTATATATAAGGATGTGTTGGCCTAAGGAGGCCTAAGGAGAGACTTGAAATTTGGAGACTAGTTAGGAATCTATTGCAATAACTGTAGTTCAGTCAATGGGTGAAGAAGATTTGAACCTGAAGAGAGACTGAGAATGAAGAAAAGGGAAGGACTGATGTAAGAGTTATTACAGAGGCAAAAATGGCAGTCTCTGATAACTGAGTGACTGTGTGGGGTCTATGAAGGAGAAAGCAAAGATGACAGAGGTTGCAAATTTAGGTGACTAAAAGATGGCATTGTCTCTGACACAATTGGAGGAGTTTAGAAGAGAGGAGGATCTGGGGAGGAAAGAAAATAAGTTCTATTTTGCACATGTTGAGTTTGAGATGACCCATGAATGTCCAGCTCAAAATAAGATAGTAAGAAGAAATACAATAGAAATTAAATAGAGTCTTCAGTGTTCAACAGAGAGGACAAAATCTCCCCCACATCTCAGGCAAAGTTGTTGTGCAGGAGAAAAAGGGTAATGGTTTAATCTTTTGATATTTCTTCTTTTTTCAAGGAGCTTTACCAGGAAGGAGGCAATTTCTTTTTATTCTCCTTTTTCAAATATTAATCATTTGCTCAATTTAATGCATTTCATAAGGTATTTAAGGTGGGCCTACACAGATGGATTTGGTGGGAATCTTTCCCTGAACCATCTTAAAAGTTATTTCCTTCCATCCTCTTCCTAGTGCTTTCTACAGCAACTTTAAAGAAAAGTTCTTATACTCAGCTTTCCAAGAATATATGCAATATCCAAAGAGAGGTAAAATTGTAAATGATAGATTCTGTTGTAATTTTGTTCTTAGGTTATGACGTGATCTAAAAGGCAATCATGCCATGATGGATATGGAACTGACTTCTGAGTCAAGAGTCCCACCTCTGACACATTCTGACTTTGTAATTCTGGTCTGTTCTCTAAGGCTAAAAGTTGCAGAGAAGATAGCAAACTTCACTGGTAGAGCAATTATATCTCAATGAAATCACAGATCCAGTCACTATGTAGCATAAATCAAGTTACATGGATCTAAAATAGAATAACCATGAACTGTGCAGGCTAATCCATTAGTTTGCCTAAAATAATTTCCCATAGGATCTGACCTTATATGTGGCATATAGCAAGAAAGATAACTGTGGGGAAAGAACAAAAGGTAGAATAGGCAATTAATCCTGTAAGACATAAAGCCTAGAATCAAGACCCCAAGCAGATATAGAGTCAGAAGTCTAACAGTCAGCTTCACCTACTTTCTTTTTTAAAAACATATTATTATTGTATGTCATGGAACACTATTGTTCTATTAGAAACCAGGAGGGATGGGAATTCAGGGAAGCCTGAAGGGATTTGCAAGAACTGATGCTGAGTGAGATGAGCAGAACCAGAAAAACACTGTATACTCTAACTGCAACATGGGGGCAAAGATCAACCTTGATGCACTCACTCATTCCATCAGTGCAACAGTCAAGGACAATTTGGGGCTCTCTGCAATGGAGAATACCAGCTGTATCCAGATAAAGAACCGTGGAGTTTGAACAAAGACCAAGGACTATTACCTTAAATAGAAAAAAAACTGATATCTTATTGTCTGTTCTTGCTATCTCTTACACTTTATGTTTCTTCCTTAAGGATATGATTTCTCACTCAACACACTCAATTTGGATCAATGTATACTGTGGAAACAATGTAAAGACTGACAAATTGCCTTCTGTGGGGGGTTGGGGGTAAGGAAGTAAGATTGGGGGGGGGGGGGAAATTGTAAAGCTCAAAATAAATAAAATCTTTAATAAAAAAAGTTTAAAATAAATTTAAAAATATTATTATTTATTTCCAACATTTAAAATTTTTTAAATTGTAAATTCTCTCCCTCCTCCTACTCTTCCCCCACCTGCCAAGAAGGCAAAAAAAGTATCAATTATACATGTGAAATCATGTAGAACACATTTGAAATTAGCTATATCATGCCCAAGAAAGCAAGAAAAAATGAAGAGAAAATTATACTTCAATTTCCATTCAGAATTCATCAGTTCTTTTCTGAAGGTAATGGTTATATATTATGAGTCTTTTGGCATTTTCTTGAATCTTTGTATTGATTATGTTAGCCAAGTTTTTCACAATTGATCATCATACAAGGCCACTGTTGCTGTGTACAATGATCTCTTGAGTTCTATTGCGATCATTTTGAATCAGTTCATAAAAGTCTCTTTCATTGCTTATAGCACAATAGGATTGTACCACAACACAACTATGTGCTACAGTTTCTTTGACTATTTCCCAATCCATGGTCATCCCAGTTGTTGCTTTCTGGTAGTTTATCACATTTTCTCTTTGACATCAGAACTCTGGAATTTGGATATAACACTCCTCAGAGTTTTGGTTTTGGGATCCCTTTTAGGAGGTGATGAGTGAATTCTTTCACTGACTATTTTACCCTCTGTATCTAAGCTATCAGGAAAGCTTTCCTTGATAATTTCATGTCTTATTTCTTTCCCACATAATCCAATAATTTTAAAATTATCTCTCAACTTACTTTTCACAGCAGTTGCTTGTTACAGTGAATTTTTTCATTCTTTTGACTTTTTTTATTTTTTCTGGATGTTTAATGGATCATTAACTTTCTCTTGCTCAATCGTAATTTTTTAAGGAATTATTTTCTTCGGTGTGCTTTTGAACCTTTTTTTTTCCTTTAGAACAATATTTTATAAGGAGTTCTTTTCTTTAGGGAATTTTTGTGCCTTTTTCTTTCATTAAGTCAATTCTAGTTTTGAAAATGTTATTTTCTTCAATATTTTTGTACCTCCTTTACAAAGTTATTATCTCTTTTTTCATAATCTTATTTTATTACTCATTCCTTTATTTTCTTCCACCACTCTTATGTCTTTAATTCTTCTAGGTGTGTGTGTTGAGCTTATGTTCAAAATAGCATTTTTCTTTGCTTTTTTCACATGGTTATCTTCTGAATTTGTAAATTTGTTATCCCTGCTATGCTCATAGCTTTTTGAGATCAAGATTTTTTTTAATTTTTTGCTAATGTTCCATTTTACTTTGGGCTCCAAATTAAATTTGCACATTGCTCTGGGGTCAGTGTGATGTGAGGAGAGGTATGCTCTCTACTTTCCTGGTCACCACTCTGTACTCTGGTCTTTTTTTCATATTTTTCCCAATTACATGCAAAGATGATTTTCATATTTTTTTTCATAATTTCTTTCTTTATTTTTTCAACTATATGTAATGTTAGTGTTCAACAATCAGGTTTTTTTTTACATTTTTATCCCTCCTTCTATTCCCTTCCTCCTTCTCCTGACAGAAAGTAATGTAATAAAAGATCTATGTCTATAATCATGCTAAATATAGATCTATGTTAATCATATTATAAAAGAAGAATCACATCCAAATGGAAGAAAAAATTAGGAAGAAAAAACATAATTTATAAGAAATTTTTTTAAAAAAATTGAAGATAGCAAACTTTGTTCCGCATTTTAACTCCACAGTTCCTTGTCTAGATATGGATGGTATTCTACACCACAAGCCTTTTAGTATTGTCTTTGATTATTGTACTGCAGAAATTATCAAGTCCATATAGTTACTCATAACTCCATGTTGCTATTAGTGTGTATAACGTTTCTTCTGGTTCTGCTCACTTCACTCAGCTTCAGTTTGTCCAAGTCTTTCCTTTCTATACTGAAGTCTGATCCTTCATGATTTCTTTGTTTTTGTTTTTTGTTTTTTTTTTTTGTTTTTTAGTTTTTGCAAGGCAATGGAGTTAAGTGGCTTGCCCAAGGCCACATGGCTAGGTAATTATTAAGTGTCTGAAGCCAGATTTGAACTCAGGTACTCCTGACTCCAAGGCCAGTACTCTAACCACTGTACCACCTAGCCACCCCCATTCATGATTTCTTAAAGAACAAGAGTTCTATCACATTCATATACCACAGTTTATTCAACCATTCCCCAATTAATGGGCATACCTTCAATTTTCAATTCTTTGCCTTTACAAAAAGAGCTGCTATAATTGTTTGTAAATGTGTGTTTTTCCCTCTTTTTTATGATCTCTTTGAAAAACAGACTAGGTAGTGGTAGTTCTGGATTCTTCAATTTCTTTTTTCTTCTCATTGCAAAAGCTAACATTTTTAATACAGTTTTGAATAACAGTGGTAATAACGGGCATCTTTGTTTCACCCATGATCTTATTGGGAATGCTTCCAGCTTATCTCCATTACATATAATGCTTGTTGACACTTTGAGATAGATACTGGTTCTCATTAAGGGACACTGCATTTATTCCAATGATCTCTAGTGTTTTTAATAGGAATGGGTGCTACATTTTGCCAAAAAAAAATTTTAGCATCTAATGAAATAATCTTTGGAGTTCTGTTAGATTTGTTATTGATATGGTCAATTGTACTGATAGTTTCCCTAATATTGAGCCAGCACTACATTCCTGGTATAAATCCTGCCTGATTATAGTTATTTAAACAAATGATAACTAGATTTAATTGATTTGCTAACATTTTAGTCAAAATTTTTGCATCTATATTCATTAAGGAAATTGTTGTATAATTTTCTTTGTCTATTTTAACTCTTCTTGATTTAGGTTAGCAGTAGCTTATTGATGTCATAGAAGGAATTGGCAGAACTCCTTTTTAATCATATATTTATATATATATATATATATATATATATATATATATACATATATATATGGAGAGAGAGGAGAGAGAGAGAGAGAGAGAGAATTAGAATAATTGCTCCTTGAATATTTGTTAAATTCACTTGTGGATCCATTGGCTCTGGAGACTTTTTCTTAGGGAGTTCATTGATGGCTCATTCACTTTCTTCATCTGAGATGGGGATATTTATTTTATTATTAAAGATTTTATTTGGTTTGAGTTTTCCAATTTTTCCCCTAATCTTACTTCCCTCCCCACAGAAGGCAATTTGCCAGTCTTTACATTGTTTCCATGATATGCATTGATCCAAATTGAATGTGATGAGAGAGAAATCATACCCTTAAGGAAGAAACATAAAGTATAAGAGATAGCAAGATCAGACAATAAGATATCAGGTTTTTTTTTCTAAATGTAAAGTAATAGTCCTTGGTCTTTTTTGAAACTCTTCAGTTGTTTTTCTAGATACAGATGGTATTCACCATTGCAGAGAACCCCAAATTGTGCCTGATTGTTACACTAATGGAATGAGCAAGTCCATCAAGATTGAACATCACCCCCATGTTACTATTAGGGTATACAATGTTTTTCTGTTTCTGCTCATCTCACTCAGCATCAGTTCATGCAAATCCCTCCAGGCTTCCCTAAATTCCTGTCCCTCCATTTCTGATAGAACAATAGTGTTCCATGACATACATATAACATAGTTTGTTAAGCCATTCCCGAATTGAAGGACATTTACTTAATTTCCAATTCTTTGCCACCACAAATGGGGCTATTATGAATATTCTTGTACAAGTGATGTTTTTACCCTTTTCCATCATGAGATGGGGTTATTTAAGTATTTAGTTTCCTCTTCTTTTAACCTGGGTATGTTTTTGTAAATATTCATTTTTTTCACTTGGGTTGTCAAATTTATTGGCATACAATTGGGCAAAATAACTCTGAATTATTATTTTAACTTCCTCCTCATTGATGGTGTATTTTCAGTTTTTGATACTGGTAATTTGGTTTTCTTTTTTCTTAAATCAAAATAATCAAAAGTTTAACAATTTTATTGTTTTTTCATAAATCTAACTCCAAGTTTTATTTTATTTTTTTTAGGTTTTGCAAGGCAAATGGGGTTAAGTGACTTGCCCAAGGCCACACAGTTAGGTAATTATTAAGTGTCTAAGGCCAGATTTGAACTCAGGTACTCCTGACTCCAGGGTCAGTGCTCTGTCCACTATGCCACCTAGCCACCCCAGTTTTATTTTTTTAATTTTATTTTTTTTTTTAGTTTTTGCAAGGCAATGTGGTTAAGTGAATTGCCCAAGGCCACACAGATAGGTAATTATTAAGTGACTGAGGCTGGATTTGAACACAGGTACTCCTGACTCCAGGGCCAGTGCTCTATCCACTATGCCACCTAGCCACACTTCAAAGTTTTATTTATTTATTCATTCAATAGTTACCTTTCAATTTTATTATTTTCACCTTTACTTTTCAGAATTTATAATTTGATATTTAAATGGGGATTTTGCTTTGTTCCTTCACTAACTTTTTAGTTGCATGCCCAGATCATTGATCTCTTTTTTCTCCATTCTCTTCATGTAAGCATTTAAACGTATAATATTTCCTCTAATAACTTCTTTGGCTGTATCCCATAAGTTTTGATATGTTATCTCCTTATTGAAATTGTTGTGAATGAAGTTATTATTTCTATTATTTGTTGCTTTATCCAATCATTCTTTGAAATTAGGTTCCTTAATTACCAATTTATTCTAGGTCCATCTCTCCATGGGCCTTTATTGTGTATGATTTTTATTGCAATATCATCTGAAAAATGTTGTATTCAATATTTCTGCCTTTCTGCATTTGATTATGAAGTTTTTATGTTTTGTACTTGGTCAGTTTTAGAATGGGTGCCTTATATAACAGAAATAAAGATATATTTCTTTCTTCCTCAATCAATTTTCTTCAAAAGTCTATCATATCTAACTTTTCTAACATTCTATTAACCCCCATAACTTCCTTCTTGTTTATGTTATCGTTAGATTTATCTAATTCTGAGAGAGGTTATATTTATCTAATTCTTAGAGAGGGAGATTGAGGTCACACACTAGAATAGTGTTGCTGTCTTTTTCTTTCTGTAACTTAGCTTCTCCTCTAAGAATTTGCATGCTATACTATGTGGTGCATAAATGTTTATTACTGAAATTACCTTGGTACCTTTTAGGAGGATGCAGTTTCCTTTCTTATTTCTTTTAATAAGATCTATTTTTTGCAGTTGCTCTGTTAGAGATAAAGATTCCTACCCTTGTCTTTTTTTTCATTTCAGCAGAAGTATACTATATTCTGCACCAGCATTTTACCTTTACTCTCTCTCTTTCAAATGTGCTTCCTTTTTTTACAAGGCAATAGGGTTAAGTAGCTTGCTCAAGGCCACACAGCTAGGTAATTATTAAGTGTCTGAGGCCAGATTTGAATTCAAGTACTTCTGACTCCAAGGCAGGTGCTCTTTCCACTGCACCACCTAGCCCCCCCCCCAAAAAATGTGTTTCTTGAAAGCAGCATATTGTAGAATTCTGAATTTTAGTCCACTTTGCTGTCTTCTTCTGTTTTGTGGGAGAGTTCATCCTATTCACATTCAATTATAATTACTATTTTCTGAAGAATGTTATTCAGTTTTTTATCATGGCTTTCAGATAGACCTAAATTCTTTTTTTGTTTGTTTGTTTGCTTTGTTCTGGTTTGTTTTGCCAGGCAATGAGGTTAAGACACTTGCCCAAGGCCACACAGCTAGGTAATTACAAAGTGTCTGAGGTCATATTTGAACTCAGGTCCTCCTGACTCCAGAGCAGGTGCTCTATCCATTGTGCCACCTAGCCATCCCTAATCCTATGATCTTAAATTATTTCTCCTGGATGTATTTTCCAGGTCAGTTTTTTTTTATCAATGAGTTATTTAACTTTTCCCCCCTTTTTCCTTTTATTTTAAATTTGTTTAACAGATTCTTGGTATCTTATGAAGTTATTATCTTCCCCTAATCCCAATCTATTTTTAGGAAAGTATTTTTTATTTGCAACTCCTTTCCCATTTGGTCAATTCTGTTTTTAAAGGTGTTCAATTTCAATTTTGATCTATGCTTATTAAGGATGCAAATGTAAAGCCTATATCAGACTGCCTTCTGTTCAGAGGAAGGGGGAGGGAAGGGAGGAAGGGAGAGAAGTTGTAAAATTCAAAAACCTTTCAAAAATGATTGGTAGAAATTACCATTGCCTGTTAATTGGAAAAAAAATAAAATATTTATACAATGAAAAAAGTTATCTTTTTCCATTTGGACCAATTGTGTTTTTGAGGGAACTATTTTATTTTGCATTTGTCCAATTGTATTTTTAAAGGATTTGTTTTCTTCTTTCATTTTTTGTTGTTGTAAGATGTTAATTTTCTCTTGCATTTCTTTTCTCAGTTTTACTATATGAATTTTAAACTCCTTTCTGAGCTCTTTTAAGAAGTCTTTCTTGACTGTAGACAAATTCATATTCTCTTCTGAAGTTTCACATAAAGCACCCCTTCTGTATAACTTTTCAGAGCCAAAATACTTGCCTCCAAGGTAATTTTCAATAAATTTCTTTTCTCTGGCCTTTCTTATTCATTTGGCGATTTGTTTCCTATCCCAAAGGTCTTATGTAGGGGGAAGGGCTTGCTGAAGAACTTCAAGGTTGAGAACCATAGAGATTTGCTTACTAAGTTGAGGCCATAGATGTTAGGACTTCCAGGGGGTTATTCAGTAGATCATCTGGTGAGGAGCACCAGAAGATCTCTCTGGATTGTTTTGCTGGGGATGTCAGCACCCCGTGCCTTAAGCCTGGGACTATGCCTAGGCTCTTTGCATGGACAACCCAGTCACTGGGCTAAGCTAGCAGGGCTGGAAATGACAGAGGTTCTCTCCAGAAGATGGTTGCTGGAGAAGTTAGTTGCCAACACCATTGTTTGTTCTGAGGAATTACAGGTCCTCCTGCTGGAATGCCAGGGGTTCCACAATGAATGCTAGGGGCTCAGGGTTCAGGTCGTCCAGACCAGCTTTGCTGGCTGAATGGATGTCCTCAGCAGCTGTGCTGGAGCTCTCCCAGTCCATCCACACCACAAAGATCGCCACTCCCATAGCTGAAGTTCTCAGGTTAGTTCCCCACCTTGACCTGCTGCTAGTGTTCTGGGCCTCTGTTCTCTGTTCCTGCCATTCCCATTCCCCCAGTGACAAACTTTACAGGAAGATACTCTGCTCTGTCTTCAATGCATTCTGTCACTCCAAAATCTATCAAGAGACTTGATTCATGTTGGTTCTGAGTGAAAACCAGAACTTTAAAACAGTGCCTGGTCTCTCTCTACAATTTTGAATGGAAGCCCCAGCATTCATTTTATGTAAGATTTGAGTTGCGAATTCTTCTCCCTCTCTCCTTTTTCTTTCCTTACTCCAATCAATCTGGTGTAGGTTGAAAATGTACAATCATATCAGAAATATCTCCTGTTGTGAAAGAAGAATCAATGAAAGGAAAAACCACAAGAAGGAAAAAAATTTAAAGGTGAAAATAGTATGCTTTGATCTGTACTCAAATGCCATAGTTCTTTCTCTGTATGTGGATGATATTTTGTATCATGTCTTTTATAATTGTCTTTGATCACTATATTTCTGAGAAGAGTGAAATGTTTTATGGTTGATCATCTCACAATGTTGCTATTAGTGTACAATGTTCTCCTGGCTCTATTCACTTCTCACAGTGTCAGTTCATATAAGTTCAGGTTTTTATGAATTCTATCTGCTCATGATTTCTTTTCTTTTAATTAATTAATTGGTTTTCATCCATATGAACATATATGTTTTTAAGTTACAAAATTTCCTTCTACCCTCCCTTCCCACCACCCTCCCTTCCCACCCCTCTCCCTTCAGTGGGGAACAGTCAGGTTAACATTGCACATACATATTTTGGATAAATATGTTTACATATCAGTTATTTTTGGTATGAGGAAGTAGGATTAAGGGAAAGAGATACATAAGAGATGATTTTTATAAAGTGCTCATCAGATTCTGAAGGGTTGGTTTTTCTTTTTTTGTTTTGTTTTTTCTTGCTCTGAATAGAGATAATATTGTCCATAGCCAGTTTAATATGTTTGTACTCCCTCTCTGAACTGCTCAGAAGAGATGTTTCCTTTAAGGTAGAATATCTCACAATGTTGTTGTTACTGTATATATCATTTTCTTGGTTCTGGTCCCTTTGCTCAGCATCAGATCCTGTAAGTCATTCCACACTTCTCTAGAGTTCACTCATTTATTATTTCTTAAAGAACAATAATATTCCATAGTTTTCATGTACCATACATAACTTGTTTAGCCAGTCCACAATGGATGGACATACCCTCCAATTTCCAGTTCATTGCCACTATAAAAAGAACTGATATGAATATTTTGGAACAAGTAGGACTTTTCCCATTTTTATATGCTCATGATTTCTTAAAGAATAAAAGTATTCCATCACATTCATATACCACAATTAGTTTAGCCATTCTCCAATTGATGGTCATCCCTTCTATTTCCAATATTTTACCATCACAAAAAGAGCTATTATAAATATTTTTGTACATGTTGCTCCTTTTCTCTTTTTATGATCTCTTTGGGAAAGAGATATAATGGTGGTATTTCTGGAACAAATGGTATATACTGTTTTCTAGACCTTTGAACATAGTTCCAAATTGTTCTTCAGACTGGTTTGTTCAGTTCACAACTCCATTTACATGCACTCTGTTCTTTACCCAGGAAGTGATCCTGTTCCCTTGCAGTTGCAAATGCTAGCATTGCTCTTGTCCTTGAAATTATGACTACTGCCCCTGCTCTCCTGCAGTCACAAGCACTAGTATATCTATTGGCCCTGGAGCAATGATCTAGGACCTTGCTCTTCTGCAGCACACAGTATTAGTAATTTTTGCCTCAGAACTACAGTTAGGACTACCTCTGCTCTCTTGTGACTGACCACAAGTGCTTCTATCTGCCCTGGAACTATGATCAAAAACTGTATAAGGGTAATAGAGATGCCAATCAGTGACAGCAGCTCTAAATGACAGCAAAGGATCTCTATAATCTCTTTCTGATCAGTGAGATGATCAACCATAAAACATTTCACTCTTCTCAGAAAACCTTTACCATCTCTGAGGTGAGAGTTCCAGAAGCAACTGCAGCTACTACCTCTGTTGCAGCCACCTTTAAGGCCTGTTGCTAGAGCTGCCACTACAATCATGAGACAGGTAAAGATGTATTGTGGTGTTGCCACCCAGGCATTACTGAAACATCATGATGTTTTGTTATTATATGAGGAAAAGTTAGTACTTATTATTACTGCATTGACAGGTTTGGATTAACCAAATTGTTGCCACTTTGTCACAAGATAACATTTACTGGTGCTTTCCCTGATGATGCTGGAGCATCAGTGTGCCTCACTGAAATGGAAGGAAAAATTGTACTCAAGGGTCAAGGATTCCCACAGCATCGAGACCATCATCAAAAGTCTTGTTTTCTATTAAATCAGACAATGGTGTGAAATGTTTCTGGTAAAGTCAAGTGAGAAGAATGTCTTTGCAGAACACCACCCTTCAAATTAATAAATACAATGTACAAGTTACCCCACCACAAACATGGTTAATGTGGTCTTCTTCAAATCGATGGAGAACTATTATTGTCATTATTTGCACTCTGGGATGTCTCCCACTTTGGAGTCACAGAGCTTGCCTGCTAATCACCAAAGTTATCTTATGCTGAGAAAAAGTATCACCCTGACCTTTCTTTCTTTCTTTCTTCCTTCCTTTCTTTCTTTCTTTCTTTCTTTCTTTCTTTCTTTCTTTCTTTCTTTCTTTCTTTCTTCCTTTCTTTCTTTCTTTTTGACTCTGTCTTTCCAAAATCAATTTGAGGTATTGTGTTAAAGTTGTTTGGAGGGGAACATAGGCTATTGACTAGGCTATTCTTATAATCTGGCAACTTGACTGTCCCTTCCTCGTTCAATTTCACCACCACCATCCCTCAACTCTAATAATGGCAGTTAACTAGGAAGTATAAGGTGCCAGTACCACCTCAGTTGAAAGAATTTTGAAAGATAAAAGAGCAGTCACTTTTCTTTTGGTTTTTGAAAAGCTAATTGACTTTCCCAAGTTCATACAGTTAGGTAATTATTAAGTGTCTGAACCTGGATTTGAACTCAGGTTCTCCTGACTCCAGGGCTGCTGCTCTATTCAGTGTGCTACCTAGCTGCCCCAAAGCAACTCTTCTTCTCTAAATTCACCTTTCCTCCAAGGTAACCAAGTTCATAAGTTCACTATCATTCTCATTTTTCACATCTATGTATGTAGTACATTGTAAAATCTTGCCATTTCTACCTTCACAACATTTCTTAGGTATATCCCCTTCTTTCTATTCATACAATAAAAGCTCTCATTACCTCATAGAATATTACAGTAGCCTTCTAACTGATCTTCTGGCCTCATATCTCTTTCAATCCTAATTCATCCTCACAGGTGTCAAAATGATTTTTCTTAAAGCATAGTTCTGACAATATTGCACATATACATGCACACACATAATGACAGCTTCTATCATGTCACAACTTATAGCCAGTTACTCTATTATTGAAGAAAACATTAGAGATTTTTTTCCCCACTGATATTCCTGGAATGTGCATAAGTGCCTGTAGCAAAATTTCCCTCAGACATTAAGATCTCTAATCTCTTGTGCTAAAATTCTGAATCATAAGTCATTCTGTGTCTTATATTGAGAGTAGAATTTATAGGATGTGCCTTCTCAAATACAGGCAGATTTAATGCATGTGAAAATGTACTAAATGACTCTGAGGCTTGGGCTTCATCTGTACAGTACTCCTCAAATCAGTCAATTCATTTCTGAATGTGAAGGGTTCTGTCAATCTGCCATTTTCATTGATCTTTAATGTTTACAAAGTACTTTGTTTCTCATTAGAGCTTGACCAAAACCATGTCAAGTAGGTGCTACATGAAATAGTTTTCTATTTTAAAGATGAGAAAACTGAAATGATTAAGTTATTTGCTTTATTGAAAATATTAAGTTACTTATTCATTGTCATATAACTATCAAGGGTCAAAAATAGGATTTAAACCAACATATTTCTGATTCTAAGGTAAGCATGCTATTCTTTACAGAAGATTATTTCTCTAAAAACGATTATGATAGTGATGATGAAAATAATAATTTCCTTAAGCCTAGCCCTTCACCAGTGCTATAATAAAATGCTAGCATATCAAGCTTGTGAATTACCATTGATTGAATTAGCACTCTAGTCACTATGACATTACTGCCTCTAAGAAACAAATGAAAGAAACAGTTATCAAGTAGTACTAGCCTTCTTGAAACCAACATTGTTCATTTTAAAATGGAAATTTAGAGCAGATAATGCTCCTCCATTTTCTGATAATACAAAAAGGTCAGACCAAACAAAGCAGAAACATCTATGACCCGCCTCCTATAAATGCTTCAGAGTACTAAAATAAGATTTTCCAGGAACTTAACACAGTATCTGGCACATAGTAGGTGCTTATTTACTTACACTCCCCCCCCTTGATTATGTATGGGACCAATCTCTAAAGAGTGCAAAACACAATGTACATATGGGACAAACCGAAGATAGGAATGCTTTCATAAATTGATATGATAATATCAATTTATGAAAGCATTCCTATTCCTAGGTGGAAGTAAAGCTTACCATTTATAGACAAGGTCTATAGCTTCTACTCAAAAGAGTACAACAAAGTGTTGTTGACCAATACAAAACAATTTTAAGAAATAAATTTATCCCAAGTCCAGGGTTAGATGAAATAGGAGCTAAAATTGGTGAACTGCTAAAATCTGAAGAGGATAAGTATAAAGAATTTGAGGCCATTGGAAACCTTCATTTAACTCCAGCAATTCTACTTAATAACAAAATGAATGACAAAAATATTAACAAATGGGGGAGTGTGGGATTTTCAGGAGCCACAATAGCAGAGTAAGCAGTAAATTGCCACAATTATTCCATATTCACCTCCAAATAGCATCCTAAATAAATACTGAAATAGTAGAACCAGCAAAACAATCTTTTAGCCCAAGGAATTTGAAAGATTTGCAAGAAAGATCTGCTTCACTCAGGCAAAAGGGAAATGCAGTCAAGGACAGAAAACAATCTGGTAAGAAAGCAGAAAGTTCCATCTCAGCAAATCAGTGGGAAATCTTTAGACCCATGTGGTAGAGCAGGCAAACAACAATGTAAGATAGCCCACATGCTTCGATATATCCAGGGGAATGGGCAGACTCCAGCTCTGAGAACTGCCACAAGCTTCAAGCATAGTCCAGGGTAAACCAGGTAGCCCCCAGAAGCCAGACAACTGCGTGTTTCAATGTAGCCTCAGAGAAATGCAGAAATAATCCACCAGGTTCAACACTTGCCAGCTACAAGCACTAGAATCCTGCCTCAGTTTCAGAAGAAGTTGCCAGACTCCTACAGACTTCAGCAGCACCAGCTAGCCAGCCCAAATTCCACTCTCTCAATTCAGAGCCAAACAAGGGTCTCCTTGGACCTCGGGGCACTAGGTAAATAACCAGAACTTAAAGCCTTTGGCACAAGAATTCTGACACAGTGCCCTTTCCATCCTGGGAGTAGAGCTCAAATTTAAAATAAAAGGAAAAGACCAAAAAAAGAATCACAAATATAAAAAGAGAATCTACCATACAAAAATTATTATGGTGACCAGAAAGATAAAGACACAAATTCAGAAGAGAACAATAATGTCAAAACACTTAAGGGACAACCCCAAAGAAAAATGAGAAGTGATCCCAAATTCAGGAAAAAAAATAACAGAAGAGTTCAAAAAAGAGCTTAAAATCATATGAGAGGCAGAAGACAAATTTGGAAAAGAAATGAGAGCTATGCAGGAGAATTATGAAAAAAAAATAGTCAATTTAGAAAAAGAAAGCAACTGCTTAAAAAGTACAATTAATATGTAGATATGTTCAACTTGATTGCACATGTATAATCTCAATCAAATTACTGTCATCGGAAAGGAGAAAGGTAGATAGAAAAATGTGAAATCCAAATCCAGTCAAACTCCAAATCCAAAAATATGAATGTTAAAAACTATCTTTGCATGTAATTGAAAAAAAATATTTTAAAAAGTCAAGTAACCAAATGGAAAGGAAGCATAAAAGTTTGCTGAGAAAAATAAATCCTGAAAAGTTAGAATTGGGCAAGTGGAAGCTAATGCATATATGAGACATCAAGATTCAAGACAAATTCAGAAAGGAAAAAAATAAAAGAAAATGTAAAATATCTCATAAGGAAATTGAGCTTACCTTTTTACATCCTTCCATGGGAAGATGATACTTATGATTTTTCATAGTATTTTATTTATTTCAATTACATGTAAAGATAGTTTTCAACATTCATTTTTATATAATTTTGAGTTTCAAGTTTTTCTCCTCCTCCTTTCCTTCCCCATTCCTCAAAAAAGTAAAGAAAATATTACAAGCAACCAGAAGGACACAATTCAAATATCATGGAGCTGCAGTCAGGATCAAAAAAGACTCAGCAACAACTACATTAAGGGCTCGTAGGGCTTGGAATATAATATTCCAAAAGACAAAACAGTTTGGAATGCAACCAAGAATCAACTACCCAGCAAAAGTGAAAATCCTCTTCCAAAAGAAAAGATGGACTTTCAATGAAACAGAGGAATTTCAAATGTTCCTGTTGAAATGGCCAGAGCTGAACAGAAAGTTTGACTTTCAAATACTGGTCTCAGGTAAAACATAGAAAGTGGAGGAGAAGGGTAAATTATGAGGGACTTAATGTTGATGAACTGCATGTATTCCTGCATAGAAAAATGATACTGATAATACTCATATGAACCTTCTCATTTAATAGAGCACATAGAAGGAGCTTCTATAGATGAAGCTCAGGAGAGAGTTGAATTTGAAGATATATTATATTGTAAAAATGGAGTCGATGGCTAAAAGGGAAATGTACTGGAAGTAAGAGAAAGGATAAATGGAGTAGGCTAAGATATTTCATTTAAAAGATATTTAATGTAGCTTTTGCAATGGTATGGAAGGGGAAGACAAGGGGGAATGAGGGAGTCTTCATTCTCATCAGAAATGGCACAGAGAGGAAACAGCATACCCACTCAATAGGCTATAGACACCTAGAGGAAAAAGAAGAGAAAGGGGACAGGAAGATGGGGTGGATGTGGATGATAAAGGAGAGGGTAGATCTTAGGAGATAATAGTCAGGTGTAACTCATTTTTTTACTTTTTGCAAGGTGGTGGGATTGGGTGGCCTGTCCAGGACCATGGGACCAAGTGGTTGCTGGTTATGGGGTGGGGCGGGGCTTGTGGCCTCCTGGCTCCAGAGTCAGTGCTCTGTCCACTGCACCACAGCACATTTGACTGCCCCACAGCACATTTTTTTGAAGAGGGACAGAGTGAAAGGAGAGATAAAATACAATAGATGGTAATGGGGAGGAATGGATAGAGGGAATTACAATCAGCAGCAGCAAGTGTGGAAACACATGGAAGTAACTTCTCTGATGGAATTACGATAAAGAAAGTGATCCACATGAGACAGAGCTGATGATATTGGAACACAGACTGAAACACAGTTTTTTTTCACTTTCTTTTATTTCTCATGAGGTTTTATATTTCTGTGGGAAAGAGGGGATTATGTTTACTCTTAAGACTATTTTAGTTATGTGTAAATAAAAAATAAAATCTTTCTTAAAAAAAGAAGGAATAGAGAAATGTGGGAAATACTCTTTACAGAAAGTCTTTGATAAAAGCCTCATTTCTGAAATATATAGAGAATTGAATTTATAAGAGTACAAGCCATTCCCCAGTTGATAAATGGTCAAAGGATATGAATAGACAGTTTTCACATGATGAAATGAAGGCTATCTATAGGTATATAGAGAAGTGATCTAAATGACTTTTTATTAGTGAAATGCAAATAAGATCAACCCTGACTTATCACCTCATGTCGATCAGACTGACTAATATAACCTAAAAGGAAAATTATAAGTTTTGGAGATGATATGGGAAAATTGGGACACTAATGTCCTGTTGGTAGAGTTTAGAATAGATCCAACTATTCCAGATAATAATTTCTAACTTTGTACAAAGGGCAACCAAGATGTACATTCCCTTTCATTCAGCAATAGCCCTAACCTCTGCTTCTAGGATATCAGGGGGAAGCTTGGTGGTCCAGGAGGATGATCTTGGTGTCAGGAGGATGAGAGTTCAAATCAGGACTTAGGCACTTGACACTTTCCAGCTGTGTAACCTTGGGCAAGTCACTTAACACTGATTGCCACACATTAAGCTTCCTCTCCAATCATCCTGATTCATATGGAACCAGATAGCTCTGGGGGAGAAGGTGAGGCTGGTGACTTAGCACAGTACCCCTCATTCAAAGCCAATTCATATGCTTATTATAGGATCACTTCCCTGACATCACGATCTTCTTCGAGAATGAAGGCCAAACATCATAAATAAGCCCTATGAGGTCTGTAACCCAAAGAGAATATATATGTATGGAAAGACCCACATGTGCTAAAATATTTATAGCAGCCTTTTGCCTTTTCATGGTGGCATTAGAAATTGAGGGATGCCCTTTAATTGGGGAATGACTGGACAAACTGGGATATATAAATGTAATGAAACATTACTGTTCATTAAAAAATGATAAACAGGAAAATTTAATTTCAGAAAAACTTGGAAAGACTTGTATGAACTGATGCAAATTGAAATGAGCAGATTCAGGAAAGCATTGTACACAGTATCAATAGCATTGTGTAATGATCAACTATCTATGACTCACCTCTTCTCAACAACACAATGGACCAAGACAAGTAAAAAGGATTCATGAAGGACTCTGAATGCAGATAAAAGCATACCTTCTTAACTTCATTCTTTTTTTGTGTATTTTCTTTATTTTTGTGTTTTTTCTTTGATCTATTTCTTCTTTCACAACTGTGACTATTATGGAAATATGATCTACATGATAACATATGGATAATCTGTATCAAATTGCCTACCATTTTAGGGATGGTGAGGAGGAAGAAAAATTAGGAATTCAAAATCTTTTTAAAAATGGAAGTTAAAATTTATCTTAACATGTAACTGATTAAAAATAAAATACTATAACAATAAAAATATGTATTTCCAATATTCTAGATGATTATGAAAGGGAGATGAACACATATAAGCCTGGAATTTTGAAAACTCCTTTTTGAGTATGATAGCATAAATTCAATAAGCAAACCAGCTGTCACAAAATTGGGGCTATCTATTTCCAGATAGAAAGCTTATCAACTCAAAATACATTTTACAGTATATTTTCTCTTCTTTCATTTTCTTTCTATTTTTGTACATAATTAATGAGACAGTTTATTTTGCATGACTATACACTTTTATAAGGGGTTTTGTTTGTCTTGCTTTTTCTTTGGATGAAAGAAGAAAGAGAGAATTTGGTTTTGAAAAAAAATTAAGTGACTGGGGGAAACGTAATTATTGTGAATGTATACATTCTCTCACAGTATTTGTTGAAAGTGTAAAAATGCTTCAAAACTTGTATGAAAATATTGGGAGTGTTATAGAAGGATAAGTAAAACTATCAGGGAATTAAAAAAAAAACTAGTATCAAACATGACCAAGGCAGAAATAACTTGAGGATTTTTTTAATGTATCTCTTTTTTATAACTTATTTATTCCTATTTTGTAGAAATATTTTTATACATTACTAAAATATTCTTGTTTAAGAGTAAACATAATACCATCTCCCCCCAAAAATATAGACACACATGAGCAATAAAGTAAAGGGGAAAGAAAAAAATTAGAATTAAATAATAATAATAATAATAATAATAATAATAATAATAGTAGGTATGGTCAGGTGGTGCAATGGATGGAGCACTGGCCCTTGAGCCAGAAGCATCCGAGCCCAAATCTGGCCTCAGACACTCAACAATCACTCAGCTGTGTGACCCTGTGCAAGCCACCCCAACCCCATTCCCCCGCAAAAAACAAAAAACAAAAAGAGACCCAAAATAAAATAAAATAGTAATAATACTAGTGGGGATGGCCGGGTGGCAGACAAAGCACTGGCCCTTGAGCCAGGAGCACCTGGGTCCAAATCTGGCCTCAGACACCCAAAAATCACCCAGCTGTGTGGCCCCAGGCAGGCCACTCAGCCCCATTTGCCCTGTAACCCCCATAATAATAATAATAATAATAATAATAATAATAATAATAATAATAATAAATGTTTTTCAGTCTGTGTTCCAAAACTACCAGCTCTGTCATGGGTGGATCACATTCTTTATGATAAATCCATCACAAAAATTACATCCATATTTTTCCACCATTGCCATTGCTGATTGCAACTCCCTCCATTCATACTTCTCTACTACTATGTACTATATTTTCTCTCTCCTTTCACACTGTCTCTGTTATAGGGTAGCTGAGTAGTGCAGCAGATGGATCCCTGGCCCTGGGGCCAAGAGGCCCTGAGCCCACATAACACCCCTTTGGCCCAGCATCCACACAGCCCTATGGTCCCAGACAGGCCATCCTATCCCAGCTCCTTGCAAGAAGTAAAAAAGAAAATGTGCTATATCCGACCACTCTCCCTCTATGGTCCACTATCTCCTAATCTCCTACATCAATAACATCCCCCCAGCCCTTGTCCCCCTTCTCTCCTTCTTACTCCAGATGTCTATGCCCCATTGCATATATATATATATATATATATATATATATATATATATATATATATATATGTATATATGTATATATGTATGTATGTATGTATATGCTGTTTTCTCTCCCAGCCATCTCTGAAGAGAGCAAATATTTCCTCATTCCCCCTTGCCTTCCCCCCTTCCATATCATTGCAATAGCTCATTGCAATAAAAACAATCTTATCATAAGAAATATCTTAGCATATTCCACTTCTCCTTTCTCTTACTCCCATTACATTTCCCTTTTAGCCATTGACTCCACTTTTACAATATATATTATATCTTCAAATTCAGCTCTCTCCTCTACTTCATCTATAAAAACTCCTTCTACGTGCTCGATTAAATGAGAAGTTTCATATGAGCATTATCAGTGTCATTTTTCTATACAGAAATACATGCAGTTCATCATCAAGTCCCTCATATTTTCCCCTTCTCCTCCAATCTCTATGCTTCACCTGAGTCCTGTATTTGAAGATCAAGCCTGCTGTTCAGCTCTGGCCATTCCAATACAAACATTTCAAATTCCCCTGGTTCATTGAAAGTCCATCTTTTTCCCTGGAAGAGGACATTCAGTTTTGCTGGGTAGTTGATTCTCGGTTGCATTCTAAGCTCTCTTGCCTTCTGGAATATTATATTCCAAGCCCTATGAACTTTTAATGTAGTTGCTATTAAGTCCTATGTGATCCTGACTACAGCTCCATGATATTTGAATTGTGTCCTTCTGGCTGCTTGTAATATGTTCTCTTTGATTTGGGAGTTCTGGAACTTGGCTATAATATTCCTGGGAATTGATTTTTGTCAGATCTCTTTCTTGGGGGTGATCAGTGAATTCTCTCAATTTCTTTTTTTTATTTTATTTTTTTTATTCTCATTTTGTACAAATGGTTTCTTTTTACATTAATAAAATATTCTTGTTTAAGAGTAAACAAAATACCCCTCCCACCATGAATATAGACTTGCTTGGGCGATAAAGTAAAGAGGAGAGAAAAAAATTAAAATTAAAAAAATAATAGTAATAATTGTAAGTATGGCCAAGTTGTGCAATGGACGAAACACCAGCCCTGGGGCAACAAGCACCCGAGCCCACATCCAGCCTCGTAGACCCAACAATCACCTAGCTGTGTGACATGCAAGCCACCCGATCCCCACTGCCCTGCAAAAACCAAAAAGAAGAAAAAGACCCAAATTAAAGTAAAATAGTAATAATAATAGGGGTGTCTGGGTGGCAGACAGAGCATTGGCCCTTGAGCCAGGAGCACCCGGGTCAAAATCCGACCTCAGACACCCAAGGACCACCCTGCTATGTGGCCCCAGGCAGGCCACCCAGCCCCATTTGCCCTGCACCCTCCACCAAATAATAATAATGATAATAAATATGCTCAAGTTTTTGTTCCAACACCAACAACTCTGTCGTGGGTGGATCACATTCTTTGTTGTAAGTCCATCGCAAAAGTTACTTCCATATTTTTCCAACATTGCCATTGCTGATTGCAAATTCCTCCTTTCTTATTTCTTCACTACCATGTACTATATTTTCTCTCTCCTTTCACTCTGACTCTGCTGTAGGGTCGCTGAGTGGCACAGCAGACAGATCACTGGTCCTGGAGCCAAGAAGTGCTGAGCCCCCATACTACCCCTTAGACCCAGAATCCACCTGGCCCTATAGTCATGGATGGGCCTTCCAATCCCAGCCCCTTGCAAGAAGTAAAAAAGAAAATGTTATATATCTGACCACTCTCCCCCCATGGTCCATCCTCTCCTCCTTTATTTACATCCCCACCCCTTCCCCCTGCTCCCCACTCCTTCTTACTCCAGATGTCTATACCCCATTGAGGATATATGCTGTTTCCTCTCCTAGCCACCTCTGATGAGAGCAAAGGTTTCCTCATTCCCCCTTGCCTCCCCACCTTCCATATCATTGCAATAGCTCATTGTAATAAAAAAGTCTTATTATATGAACTATCTTGACCTATTCCCCCTCTCTTTTTTCTTTCTCTCATTACATTTCCCTTTTTTCTATTGACTCCATTTTTACACCATATTTTATCTTCAAATACAGCTTTCTCCTGTGCTTCAAATATAAAAGCTCGCTCTACCTGCTCTATTAACTGAGAAGGCTCATATGAGTATTATCAGTGTCATTTTTCTATGCAGGAATACATGCAGTTCATCATCATTAAGTCCCTCATATTTTCCCCCTCTTCTCCAATCTCTATGCTTCACTTGAGTCCTGTATCTGAAGATCAAGCCTTCTGTTCAGCTCTGGCCATTCCAAAAGGAACATTTGAAATTCCCCTGGTTTATTGAAAGTCCATCTTTTTCCCTGGAAGAGGACATTCAGCCTTGCTGGGTAGTTCATTCTTGGCTGCATTCTAAGCTATTTTCCTTCCAGTATATCATATTCCAAGCCCTACGAGCTTCCAATGTAGTTCCTGATAAGTCCTGTGTGATCCTGACTGCAACTCCATGATATTTGAACTGTGTCCTTCTGGCTGCTTGTAATATTTTCTCTTTGACTTGGGAGTTCTGGAACTTGGCTATAATATTCCTAGGGGTTGGTTTTTTGGGATCTCTTTCTCAGGGGGGGGGGGGCAGTGGATTCTCTCTATTTCTATTTTGCCCTCTGCTTCTAGAATATCAGGGCAATTTTCCTGTAGTAATTCTTTGAAAATGATGTCAAGGCTCTTTTCCTGATCATGACTTTCAGGTATTCCAATAATTTTTAAATTATCTTTCCTAAGTCTGTTTTCCATATCAGTTGTTTTTTCAATGAGATATTTCACATTTTCTTCTAATTTTTCATTTCTTTGGTTTTGAAGTATTGATTCCTGATTTCTGGTAAATTCATCAATCTCCTTGAATTCTATTCTTTGTCTGAAGGATTTGTTTTCCTCAGAGAGTTTTCTTATCTCTTTTTCCATCTGGTCAATTTTACTTTTTAAGGCATTCTTCTCCTCGATAACTTTTTAACTGCTTTATTCACTTGACCTAAGCTGGTTTTTAGCATGCTATTTTCTTCAGCATGTTTTTGGATTTCCTTGACTAAGCTGCTGACTTCATTTTCATCTTTTTCCTGCATCTCTCTCCTTTCTTTTCCCAGTTTTTCTTCCAACTCCCTCATTTGATTTTCAAAGTCTTTTTTGAGCTCTGTGATAGCCTGAGCCCAATTTCTGTTTTTCTTATAGTCTTTAAATGCAGGAGATCGTACTTCCTCATCTTCAGATTGAGTGTTTTGATCCTTCTTAGGATCACAGGCAAAGTATTTCTCAATGGTGTTCCTCATTTTTCTCCGCTTACTAATTTCTCCAGTCTGTCTGGTTTTGGGGTGCTTCCTGAGCTTTTCAGTATTATTGGGACACCCCCCCACAAGGATATCAGCGTGTGAGGCTCTGTCTTCCTTCCTGGTCTGTGAATGATCATAAGCCCACCGCTCTACCAAGGGCCTGAGGTGGGGGGAGACCCTGCTGTTCTATGGGGGGCCTAGACTATGATCAGGATCTGCATGTGGTCAGAACCCCAGAGTCCTGTTCCTGGGACAGAGGACAGAGCTTGGCAGTCTCTTTCCCCTCCCCTCCCTAGTCTCAGCACTCATGCCCTGGGGACTCCTGCTTACCAACTCTGCCTGCTTCTGGTTCCTGGATCTGGGCTTCCAAGGCCATGCTGCTCACTGTGTGCCCTGAGCGCTGGGCTTCACATGCTCACTCTGGTAGGGGTGCCCCTGCTGATTCCCCAAGTTGTGCTTGGTGCTACCCAGGGTGTAGATCAGGAAACTGCCCCCACTGCTTTGAGCCACAGCTCCCAGCATCCTGGGGCTGTCTCTGGGAGACTGAAGTTCCTTTGCTCTGGTGGGCTACCCCCTCCAATGCCGTGAAGTGGAGCCTTTCTGCTCTTTTCCAGGTTACCTTGTGTTGGAGAATTGCCTCACTGGATTCCTCTGTGGATTCTGTCTCTCAAAAATTTAGAGTCCTTAGTTTATAAGTTTTGAGAGAGAGCACCTAAGAGAAGATCCTCTCCTGTTGCCATCTTGGCTTTGCCCCTAACTTGAGGATGTTATGGAAGGCCTATAGAAAGGTATTGAAGGGCTAGAGGAGTATCAATCACCATTAAAAACATGAATACCATAACATTCAATTAAAGTCAATAAAAAAGATATATGTATTATAGAAACTAGAATGTTAAAGCATTTTGGAAAACATAGATTCCTTTAATTATGGATTGAAAGTAAAAGTCACAAGATTTTGGTGATATAAATAATAAAATAAATACATAGAAAAAACAATTTGACATCAAAACATCAACAAAAAAATGACCACAGAGACTTGAGAAGCAACACAATTAGAGAAGAGTGAGAATTCCTGAAGAATGAGATTGTAAAACATTTCAGGTAGTTCATATGGTCACAAAAAAGTCCAACAAAATGAAAAAAAAAACATTAAAGAAAATATAAAACAGAAAGCTTACCTACCATCAATATAATGAATGACAGAAGAGTTATATCAACGGTGATGATGGTAACTCTAATTTCTCTTTGGAGCTGAATTTCACCATCTACCTGTTATAGTTACGTTATATTTTCTCCTAACACTTGACAAACCGGGAGTTCTTTACTCAATGGCTATGAACTTGTATCTCAAGTCACCAAGTATTTACTGTTTACTGGGCCCCTAGTCTTGTTCTGAACACCCTGGAAAGAAAGCAAAGGAATAATGAAGAAAGAAAACTGTTAGTCCCTAACAATTAAGAGTTTACAATTTTAAGTTTACAATGGGAAGGAGGTGGTACTGAAATCTCAGCTGCAAATCTCTCAAGGGATCTCAGAAGCCAAACAGTCCATTCCATACTTCACTAAGAATCACCTCCCTATATACAACATTTCCAACAAGTAGTTTCCAAACTTCATTTGAAATCTTCTGTTGAAAGATAATAACTTTTTAAAGGCATTCAGCATTTTTTGATATTGAAAGCCTTTATTTTTAAAGTTCTCAACAATTACTTTTATAAAATTTTGAATTCCAAAATTTTCTCCCTCCTTCCCTTCTCTCTCTCCTCCCCAAGACAGCAAACAATCTAATATAGGTTATACATGTATAATCATCTTATACATATTCTCACAGTTGTCATGTTGTGAAAGAGGAATACGAACAAAAGAAAAAATAGCATGATTTGATCTGCATCAGAATCCTTAGTTCTTTTTCTGGATGCAGAAAACATTTTCCATCATGAGTCTTTTGGAATTTTCTTGTATCATTGTATTACAAAATAGAGTTGTTTATCAAAACCTGATTGTTGAAGGGGTGCCTAGGTGATACAGTAGATAGAGCACTAGCCCTGGAGTCAGGAGGACCTGAATTCAAATACATCCTCAGACACTTAATAATTACTTAGTTGTGTGGCCTTGGGTAAGCCACTTAACCCCATTGCCTTGCAAAAAAAAAAGAAAACCCCTAAAAGAAAACAAAACAAAACAAAACAAAAAAATATGATCATTGAACAATTTTTTCTGTTAATTGTGTATAGTGTTTTCCTGGTTCTGCTCACTTCATTCCAAGCTCTTGTTTATATCCCTTCTAATTGTTGGGAGTTTTTCCTTATAATTTAAACTTTTTCTTTATAACTTTTATCCATTGTTCCTGTTCTGCCCTCTGAGATCAAACAAGTTGTATTTTTCTTTCATGTGAGAAATGTTCAAGGAGTCTGGGATAGATTATTACTTCCTCTATAAAGCTTCTTAAGGCATGGTCTTAGTGCTCTCATGATCCAAGTACATTATAGTTTGTCAATATTCTTAAAATCTTGTGCTAGAAAGGAGTACAACATTACAGATGCAGTCTGACCCTGGGAGCTCAAAGGACTCCTTAATTTATGACATTTTACCTGTTTCAAGGGAAATGATAATCGCATGTTTTTAGTTTCCATATCCTATTTGGAAGATGGAAAATAGTACACTGGAAAATATTCAGGAATAGAAATGAAAGAAGTCAAATACTTATTGATGACACACTTAGAAGCCTTTAAAACTATACAATATGAATATATTTGTGTGAAGAGAAAGTGTCATATAAAGCAAATAATAAAAAATTTATCACCAATGATTTTTATTTATGGAAAATGACAGACAGGAGATACTCAACTAGGAGTGATTTCCAAATTAACTGTTTGTAGTCACACCATTAATTTCTTAGAATAGAGTCAAAATCATGACCAAATTAGTGAAGATAAAAAAATGACCTATGAACAGTATTCTCCAAAATAGAACCACACAAAGCAAAAGATATAAACAATGACAATCACTATTTAATATCAAAATTTAACTTAAATGGAGTGATTTTCATTTTTGTTTGTTTTTGTTTTTTTAATTAATTTATTTTCATTCTTTTGTACATGCATATTTACAAGTTACAAAATTTCCCTCCACCCTTCCTTCCTAGCCCCCCTCCCCTCAGCAGGGAATAGTCAGGTTAGCATTTTACATATGTATTTTGTTAAACACATTTATAAATTAATAATCTTTTGTATGTGGAATTAGGATTGAGGGAAAGAAATACATAGATAATTTTCACATAGTGTTCATCAGATTTGGAAGAGTTGGGGTTTTTTCTGTGTGTTTTGTTTTGTTTTGTTTTGTTTTTCTTCCTCTGGTTTGGAATAAAATAGTCCATAACCAAATATAGTTGTCCTAGCTCTCTGTACTGTAAGAGGAGCTGCTTCCATGAAGATTGTTCATCTCATAATGTTATTGATGTCTATATTGTTATCTTGGCTCTATTCCTTTCACTGAGCATCAGGTCCTATAAGTCTGTGGAGTGATTTTCTAAACAAGAAAGTCAAAAGATTATTAAAGCAGTCACCACAACTAGTCATACAGACTTCTTATCATATCTAGTGGCATGAAAGCAAACAATAACAGCGTGCTAGAATATAAAATTATTTGCAAAATTGCACAAAGCATGATAGTAGAAGATTATGATATATATTGCTTCATAAAATGATGAGAAGCAATAGATAGAAAAGCAAGCCTGGGGAGAGTTTGATGTGGAACTTAATTGAGTTGAATCATCCCAAGGTTATTGAAAGTTTAATATGAAAGTAAGACCTCAAACAAGTATCCAAAAAATGAAGGATCAGTCTCTGTTTCTATAACAAATAATTTTTTTTATCATTGATAAGAACAGGAAAAAATCTGGTCTCTAATAACTAAGTCCCTGGTATACTATATGAGGAAGTATGAATGAAATTGAAGAAGATGAAATTGGGAAGGATATCTGGATTAGACAAATTATATGGAGGAAATTTATGCTGGAAGTGAAATAACTTGGAAAATATTGAGAGATCAACTTAAAAGTTTTAAAAATATTTAAAAGATGCAAAAATCAAAAAATCATAGATTTGAAAAAGCACATATGATATTATCATCCAAAATGGTAGTTGAGACAACATCTATAAACAACTGATATAATCTAAACATGCATAGCATTTTATATCTAAAAATGTTTATTGAAATTATCTACACAGGTCCTGAGAGTAATCTTGATGAAAATATGATGAGGATATACCTGTATGCATTATTTTCTTCAGTAGATCACGTTTTCATAGTCACACAGTAGATTGTATTCTCTGCACATAATAGTAAAGAGAATTCAAGATCCTATTTGTGTTTTTGTCAGTTACACACAAAAAAACTTAACTAATGAAAAAATATAGTCTTGAGTTTTTCCTTCAGCATATTCTTGTTTTTGATCAAATGTGTTAAAAATCATGCAAGATTGTTTAATAGATATAACAATACATATAACTTTTTGATGAAATTTTATTTTATTTTTCCAGTTACATGCAACAGCAGTTTTTCAGAATTTATCTATTCTTTAATATCTTCCCTTCCCTCCTCCCTCCCCATGGTGGCAAACAATCTGATAAAATTGGTGCATATACATTTGTGTTTAACATATTTATCTATTAGTCATTTTGTATAAAAGGAATTAAAATTAAGAGGAATTAAAAGAAGGAAAGAAAACCATGAGATAGGAAAGAAAAACATGAGAGAAGTTTTTAAAAAGTGAATAAAGTATGCAATTAGATTCTGTATTTTTTTTCTTCTGGATGTGGATTACATTGTCCATAGCAAGTTTCTCATGGTTGTTTTTGATCTCTGAAATGCTAAGAGGAGCTTTATTCATAATAGTTGATCACCTCACAATTTTGTTATTAATATGTATAGTGTTCTTTAGGTTCTGTTCCCTTCATTCAGCACCAGTTCATGTAATTCTCTCATTATTCTCTAAAGTCGAACCACTCATGATTTCTTATAAAACAATAATATTCCATATTGTTCATATATCATAACATGTTCAGTCATTCCCTAAATGATGGGCATCTCTTCCATTTCTGATTCTTTACCACTACAAAAAAGCATCACTATGAAT
This sequence comes from Macrotis lagotis, assembly GCF_037893015.1. Lineage (NCBI taxonomy): Eukaryota > Metazoa > Chordata > Mammalia > Peramelemorphia > Peramelidae > Macrotis > Macrotis lagotis. The sequence continues at coordinate 284,427,490 of NC_133658.1, forward strand.
ATTTTTGAACATGTGAGATTTTCCTGGTTTTTTTATGATTTCTTCTATTTGTTTGTTTGTTTCAGGATTTTTTACTTTTTTGCAAGGCAATGGGGTTAAGTTGCTTTCCCAAGACCAAACAGCTAGGTAATTATTAAGTGTCTGAGGCTGGATTTGAACTCAGGTACTCCTGACTCTGGAGCCAGTGCTCTATCCACTGCGCCACCTAGCTGTCCCTATTTCTTTTAGATAAGGATCTAGTACTGGTATTGCTGGATAAAAGGGCAAGATCAGTTTTATTGCTCTTTGAGTATAGTTCCAGAAGAGACATAACCTTTAAAAATAATTCTCTGAATATGAATATGAAGTTAGCATAAAATGGAAACCTCACTAAGTTGTTCCTCATCATAATAGATTATTCTGGTATAGAGTTCAAAAAGATATGGGAATCCCTAAAGATGATAAGATACTTCAAACACCCCTTTTTGTGGATGAATTAGTCCCATAGTATCAAGTCCTTGAATATTCCAGTCTCCTTAATGAAAATCACAGCCACTGAAAAAAATCAGATTAGAATTCTACATGGAAGAAATCATACAAAGTGTCTACTCTCCAGACTGTGACAGGCAATTAGTTTATAATCCATTGATTAGTACATTTTATATACTTTGGAAAAGCTATGCAAATGGTCAATAAACTGAGTTCATAGTTAAATAGGAGGAAGTCGATGAAGGAGAGTACCTTTGTAAAATAATGCTGTACCTTCAACAATTATAGTCTGCTCCCCAAAAACAGAAAAATATCTTTGTAACATTAGTGTTCAAGTTATGCTATATATCTGAGAATCATACTGTACAATAATGACACACACTAAAATAATTTAATAGTACTTTGACTATAAAATAAATATAAAATATTATGAAAAGTATATTAACTATATTTTGCTGTTGTTCTTGAAAGAACATAGTGGGTGGGAAAGGTATTTGGAACCACTTAAATACTATATTCTTTGAGAAGTTCACATTTTGTGTGACCTAGGAGGAAGAAGAATAAGACTTAGATCAGTGGTCTCAAACTCAAATAGAAATGGGAAAAACAAATTCATACATAACTTTCCTATAGGCTACAAACTGAATTAGATTTACAATGTGATATTATTGTTTTTCATTTTATTTTTACTTTTTAAAAATATTTCTCAATTATAGTTTCTTTTTATTAGTAGTACTTTAGTATTGTAGGTCATATAAAGGCTGCAGACCACATATTTGACACTTCTGATTTAAACAATGATGGGGGTTGGTAAAAATGACTTAAGAATAAGAACTGACAAAATATTCAAGAAATAAAATTTTAAAATATGGTAGACCAGTCAATTAACAAAAACAAAGGATACACATGATCAATTTAAATGTTGTACTGTTTTCAAATGAATATTAAAAGATTTTGAAGACTGTCTCCAAAACATTGTTTGATTCCTCTTTTAAGGAATTATATATGGGAAAGAGTTCCATAAAATTGGAAGGTTTAAATTGGATCACGATCTATACTACTAAAAGAAATATTCATATCAATGATTATTGACATATCAAAGCATTTGAAATGTATCATATTGTTGAATCATAGGTGACAGACAAATCCCTATGATCTTTTTCAGATTTGTAACATCTTCCCCATCTAGTATTTATGAGATTGATTGATTGAAACTAAGTGTAAACCTTCACATTTGTTCTTATATAATTTCATCTCATTAAAATTGACTCAATAGTCTAGCCTACTGAGAACTTTTGGGGTTCAGTTTATGTCATTCATTGTCTTTGCCATCTCTCCTTAGTATCATTTGAAAAATTGATAAACATGCAACCTGTGCCTTAATCCAAGTTCTTGTAAAAATATTTACTAAAAAATATGAGCCTTTAGAAATATTTAGGCTACTCCAAATGTTATCTTTCTCCAAGTTCAGTTGGCATTGAGCTTTAATTGATTAAGTTTCTGGTCAGTCAAATAATTTACAACCACTAGATGTGTTATTATCTAACCTATAATCCATTTTGTTCATACAGAAAATTTGAAACTTTTTAATTTTTTTCTCTCAAATGGTTTGCCCTGGTGTATAGAGACCTGAGAAAGGGCAAGTTGTGATGTGATTTTAGCAGAAAATGGGACCAAGAAGAATAAGCTTTCATCCTTATTTAATTAACAAAGCCATTGATATTTGAAAAGAATAGAAAAATGTGATGAGAAGAGGGTATAACTACTTCCAAACCACAGTATCTTTCAACTCTTTTTCCATTTGAGTGAGTTGAATAATATGGATATTTATCTGAGCCAAGTGTTAATATGAAACTCAAAAACTAAAAATGAATTTGTCTCTATAAGTTGGATGATAGTTGTATTGAAATAATTAGAAAAAACTATAGAAGCAAAAGCACTTAAACAGAGTATCAGAAATGAAAGATTCCAACAGTTGATCTGACTTTAGTTTGGCTTTTTATTAAACAGAGTTCATGCTAGTTCCGTAGGCAATGGCTAAGAAGGCAAACTGGGAATAACTATAAAAAACTTCTTAGCCATTGATTAAGGATAGTTATAGCCTATTCGTGTAGGACAGAGGCTTACTAAGCTCAGCATTTCAAGTAGAGGATAAAATAGGTATTCAAAAGAAAGTATCTCAGAATAAGATAGGAATAGAAAGCCAAAATAGAAAACTGAAATGCTGCATGGAGGTCATACACTTGCATCGAAATCTCACTAGTATCACTCTGAAAGACACAAGTGGTCAGCTACTTGGATATGAAAGCTTTAAGGTGTGTGTGTGTGTGTGTGTGTACATACTCATTATGGACAATAACCTAAGAGAAACTACCCATATCTCAGTCAATAAATGTACAAGACAAGAGATTCCACTCTGTGCCAAGGCAAATGACTTTTAATAAAAATTGACCTGACTCCAAGTGATATAACCATTGTTACTCCATAGACCCTGTTATTTCCCACTTAAATCTCCTCCCCTTAAATTCTCTGCTTTGAATATTTCCAATATCAAAGCCTCTCCTTCTTTCATCTTGAATGTCTAAGCCTCACATAATATTAAGGTGTTTTTCACTAAAACAACAGATAAATTAAGCAGGGAAAACAGCTTAATTTTCTCTTCAGCCCCCTCTCTATTAGGCTATATCCTTTCAGGGTCCCTCTAAAAGTATTTTGGCAGGGGAATAGAGATATTTAGGGGTTTTTTTCCTTTTTTTTCCCAGGCAATGGGGTTAAATGACTTGCCCAAGGTCACACAGCTAGACAGTTTTAAGTGTCTGATGCCAGTTTTGAACTCAGTTCCTCCTGACTCCAGGGCTGCTGCTTGATTTACTTTACCATCTAGCTGCCCCGAGTAGAGATATTTAAGAAAATTCTGAATGAAAACCTTAGAAGCCTTACATTCTTAGACTTAGAACTGGAAGAGATTTCAAATGTCTCTGTTTTTGCAGGTTAAAGAAACTGGGATTCTGGGAATATCTTGCCATGGGTAGTAAATAAAAAATAATATTGGAGCCCAGAGCTCCAAAGAAATGCACATTCTTTACATTCTACCATATTACTTATCTTTAAGATAAGAGAGCTTACTTAGAAGTATGATGGTGCCTTGGAATTGTTACTGTGAGCTGCTTATGTCATTTTGGAAAGTGTGTGCACATTCATGCAGATATGCCTGATAAGGTGGGGGAGGGAACAGAAGGAGGATCTCAGCAAAGTAGAATTTTGTTTCTATAAGCAAACCTCTGAAATGCTCAAAGAAGACAGTAGAGAAATCTAATAGGCTCCTACCTAAATATGTTTTATACCCTATGACCCTAAGGATACTGAAAGTGGAGAGCATAGATTGTTTCCCTAACATTCTAACTAAAATTTAACAGTTCCTGTGTATATGAATATATGCAACAAACATTTTTGAGAAGGAATCCACATGTTTCACCAAACTTGCCAAAGATGTTGGACACAAAAATGATTAAAGAAACCAAATTTTTCAGGAATACACTAATGATATAAGGTGAAATTAACTGGTATTTTTCTTTCCCCTACCCTAGAATCTCCTGCTTTTCCATTTCCTTCCACAAATTTTTTACCCCTTTTTTGTATCTTTTAACCATTTTTAAATATCCATTCTTTCTAATAATAAGAAATAATAGTACCAGACTTCTGGCCAAGATGGTAGAGAGAAGACCAGGCACTGTGCTAAAGTCTCCTGATCTTCCCCCCATATATAATATGAAAACAAACCTCTTGGGGGCAGAGCCATGATGGCAGCATGAAGGCAGCATTTCCCAGGAGCTCCTTCCCCAAAAAACTCCAAAAGCCATCAAAGTATGACACTAGCCAAAATTTAGAGGGGCAGAATCCACAGAAAGACTGAGTGATACATTTTCTCAGTCCAAGATAACTTAGGAGTTCCACGGGAAAGGTATGTTTCCCTAGGACTGGGATTTGGAAAAAAACTCCCATTGTGTAACAGCCTGGAAAGAGCTTGAAGGGGCAGGGAAATAATTCTGCTGCACCAGAATGAATGTGGACTAAGGAGCACAGGCTGCAGAACCTGAAGAGAGAATCAGGGAGAAATCAGCCTGCACCTCCAGAGTACAGACCACAGATGGTAAGAGGGTCAGGGAAGACTGCAAAAAATCTCTCTGCTCTTCTTGGGGATAGGACTCTGGTGTTTGCCCACACTCATATCCAGGTTGCAGTTTGGGCTTCCTAACTAAGATAACCAAGCAGGGCTCCTCCTTACAACTCTAGGGCAGAAGGAAGTGCTGTGGTCATCTACATATCAAAGCACAGGCAAGAAAGCATAAGACCTTGGTTGAATAAAGGTCCAGGGGTGTGTCCCCCCAAAACACCCAAAGTCTTGGAAGTGCTGTAAATTAATCTGGGGCTGGGTAAATGAGTAAACAACGGAAAAAGAAGAATCTGACCATAGAAAATTACTTTAGTCCCACGGAAGATCAAAACACATACTCAGATGACAACAAAATTGAAGCTTCCATATCCAAAACCTCCAAGAGAAATAGAAAATGGGCTCAGACTATGGATAAGCTCAAAAAAGACTTTGAAAAGTAATTAAGGGAGGTGGAGAAAAAACTGGGAGGAGAAATAGGAGCAATCCAGATAAATCATGAAAACCAAATCAGCAGCTTGGTGAAAGAAATACAAAAAAAAATACTGCAGAAAATATAATGGTAAAAACCATATATAGGCTAAATGGAAAACCAGTTTAGGCCAAATGGAAAAAAGCAAAACAGAAGACAAACTAGGAGAAGAATACCTTAAAAAGAAGAATTGGCCACCTGGAAAAGGAGATAAAAAAAGCTCTCTGAAGAAAAATAACTTCTTCAAATGCAGAATGGAACAAAAGGAAGCTGATGACTTTGCTAGAAATCAGGAAGAAATAAAATTCTTCCAAAAAAGCCAAAAAATAGAAGAAAATGTGAAATATCTCATTGGAACAAACAACTGACCTTGAAAACAGATCCAGAAGAAATAATTTTAAAATTATTCGGGCCACCTGAAAAGTCAATTCCTGGAAAGAGCCTAGACTTCATTTTTCAAGAAATAATATAGCAAAGTTACCCTGAGATCCTAGAAGCAGAGGTAAAATAGAAATTGAGGGAATTCACCAGTCACCTCCTGAAAGTGAGCCCAAAAGAAAAACTTCCAGGAATATTATAGCCAAATTCCAAAACTCCCAAATCAAAGAGAAATTTCTAAAAGCTGCCAGAAACACACAATTCAACTACAGAGGGCTCCATAGTCAGGATTACACAGGATCTGGCAGCATCTACTTTAAGGGCTCGTAGGGATTGGAATATGATATTTCAGAAGGCAAAAGATCTTGGTTTACAACTGAGAATCAACTGCTCAGCAAAACTGAACATCCTCTTCAAAGGGTAAAGATGGACTTTCAATGAAACAGGGGACTTTCAGACTTTCCTATTTAAACAACCAGAGCTGGACAAGAAAGTTTGATCTCCAAGTACAGGACTCTGATGAACCATAGAGGGAGCAGATGAGAAGAACTAATTGTGTGGAGCTTAATGATATTGAACTGTTTGTACTCCTGCATGGGAAGAAGGTATTGATAACTCAGATGAACTTTCTCATTTATAAGGGCTGTTAGAAGAGCACATATAGACAGACAGGACATAGGAAGGAGTGGAATATAATAGTATAATATAGTAAAAAGATGGAGTCAATGGATGATAAAGGAATTTACTGGCAGGAATGGAAAGGAAATTAAGAAGAAGCTAAGAGATTTCACCTAAGAGACAAGAAAAAAGCTTTTTCAATGGAGTGGAATGGGGAAGGCAAATGGGAAATGAGTGAGCCTTTGTTCTCATCAGAAATGGCTCACAGAGGAAATAACATGCACACTTAATGGGGTATAGAAATCTATCTTACCCTAGAGAAAAAATGAGAAGAAAGGGATGGGTTAAGGGGAAATGGGAGGAGGGAAGGGGTAATAGGATGATTGAAAAGAGGGAAGATTGTGGGAGAGGGTACTCAGATACAACACACCTTTGGATAGGGCCAGTGTGAAAGGAGAGAGAGATTAGAATAAATGAGAGTTGAGAGGAATAGAGTGGAGGGAAAATACAACTAGTAATAGCAATTTTGGGAAAAATATTGAAGCAACTACTCCGGTGGACTTATGATATAGAAAACAACTCACTCACCAAAGACAGAGCCATTGGAATCTGAATACAGACTGAAGTACCTTTTTTTCTCTCTTTCACTATTCTTGAGGTTTCTCATCTTCTTGGGGGAGGGGGGTTGTGTTTACTCTTATAACAATATTGTTGTAATAATATAAAATATATAATTCTAGATATTTCACTGAAAAAAGGAAACTATGTAACTGGAAAAAAGGGACAAAAGAAACAAACCTCTTAAAAGAAATAAATCTCATTACACTAAGAGGTACAAAAGACCTATTGCAATAGAGGGGTGAGAATAGGCGTTACAATAGGAGGAGGTGAGAACCCTCTGAATTTTACTCTCATCAGATTTGGCTTAAAGTTAGCATATATACATTCAGTTAAGATAAGAAACTTATCTTACCTTTCAAGTATTAAAAAGGGGGGAATGGGAGGGAGAGGAAAAGGGAAACCAACAGAAGGAAGGGAAGAAAGAAAGGGCAAAGGGAAAGGGGAAAAAGGGGAGGGGGTTGGATATAGGAGGACAAACAAACTGGTGTTTGTAGTGGTAGTGACAGTTAGAAATAAAATACTGAGGAATATAAAGGGGCAAAACAGGGGAAAGATATAAACAGAGGAAAGATAACATGAAGAGCAATAAAGAGTTAATAACTATAACTTTGAATGTTAATGGGATGAACTCTCCCTTTAAACATAAGAGAATAGCAGAGTGGATTGAAAAGCAGAATCCTACAATATGCTACTTACAAGAAACTCATTTGAAGCAGAGTGATACACATAGAGTAAAGGTAAAGAGTTGGAGAAAAATATATTTTACTTCATCTGAAGTGAAAAAAGCAAGGGTAGCAAAGCAGCTGCAAAATAGATAGCATTAAAAAAGATACAGAAGGAAGCTAAATCATCCTAAAAGGTACTATAGAGAATAAAGTAATTTCAATACTAAATATGCATGCACCCAATGGTATAGAATCCAAATTCTTAGTGGAGAAGTTGAAGGAGTTACAGGAAGAGATAGACAGCAAAATTCTACTAGTGGAGACCATAACCTCCCACTCTCTTTAGATAAATCTAATCATAAAAAAAGCAAGAAGGAAGTTAAGGAGATAAATAGATTGTTAGAAAACCTAGGCATGATAGACCTATGGAGTAAATTGAATGGGGATAGAAAGGAATATATTTTCTTTTCTGCAGTTCATGGCACTTACACAAAAATTGAACATATATCACAGCATTAAAAGCCAAATAATGAGGGGTAGCTAGGTGGCATAGTGGATAAAGCACCGGTCCTGGAGTCAGGAGTACCTGGGCTTAAATCTGGTCTCAGATACCTGGTGATTGCCTAACTATGTGGCCTTAGGCAAGCCACTTAACCCCTTTTGCCTTGCAAAAAAAAACAAATAATGAATTGCAGAAAGACAGAAATAGTGAATACATCTTCCTCAGCTCATAATGCAATAAAAATCACATGAAATATTGGCCCAGGGACATATAGACCCAAAACTAATTGGAAAGAAATTAACTTCATTTTTAAAGAATGAGTGTATTAAACAACAAACTATAGAAAGAATTAATTATTTCATCTTAGATGATGACAATAATGAAACAACATACCAAAACCTATGAGATACACTAAAAGTGGCTGTCAGGGGATATATTATATCTTTAAATGCTTACATGAATAAATTAGAGAAAGAAGAAATCAATGAACTAAACATGGAACTAAAAAATTAGAGACAGAAAAAATTAAAAACCCCAATTCAATACCAAATTAGAAATCCTAAAAATTAAAGGAGAAGTTAATAATATCGAAAGCAAGAAAGCTATTGAACCAATAAATAAAACCAAGAGCTGGTTTTATGAAAAAAAAAACAATAAAATTGATAAACCTCTGATCAATTTGATTAAAAAAGAAAGAAGACCAAATTGCTAGTATCATAAATAAAAAAGGTGAACTCACCACCAATGAGGAGGAAATTAAAATAATAATTCAGAATTATTTTGCCCAACTCTATGTCAATAAATTTGATAATCTAAGTGAAATGGCTGAATATTTACAAAAATATAAGTTGCCCAGGTCAAATTAAGAGGAAATTAAATACCCTATCTCAGAAAAAGAAGTTCAAGAAGCAATTAATGAACTCTCTAATAAAAAAATCTCCAGGGCCAGAGGGATTCAAAAGTTAATTATATCAAATATTTAAGGAACAACTGGTTCCAAATCTATATAAACTCTTTGGAAAAATAAGTGAAGACAGAACTCTGCCTAACTCCTTTTATGACAGCAATATAGTACTGATACCTAATCCAGGAAGAGTTAAAATAGAGAAAGAAAATTATAGACCTTTCTCCCTGATGAATATAGATGCAAAAATCTTAAATAAAATCTTAGCAAAATGATTACAACAAATTATCGCTAGCATAAGAAGTAATATTTATCCAAGGAATGCTGAGTTGGTTCAATATTTGGAAAACTGTCATTATAATTAATTATATCAAAAACAAGCTTATTAGAAATCATATGATCATATCAATAGATGCTGAAAAATCTTTTGACAAAATATAGCACCCATTCCTACTAAAAAACACTAGAGATTGTAGGAATAAATGGATTGTTAACCTCAGAATAATAAGTAGTAGCTATCTGAAACCATCAACAGGCATTATATGCAATGGGGATAGACGAGAGGCATTCTCAATAAGATCAGGGGTGAAACAAGGATGCCCATTATCACCACGGCTATTCAATATCGTATTAGAAATGTTCACCTCAGCAACAAGAGAAGAAGAAATTAAAGGAATTAGAACTGGGAAGGAAGAGACAAAATTCTTGCTCTTTGCTGAAGACATGATGATATGCCTAGAGGAACCAAAAAAAATCACCTAAAAAACTGCTAGAAATAATTAGCAACTTTAGCAAAGTCACAAGTTATAAAATAAATCCTCATAAATCCTCAACATTTCTATATATGACTAGCAAGATGCAGCTTAAAGAGCTAGAAAGAGAAATGCCATTCAATTTATCTTCAGACAATATAAAATACCTGGGAGTCTACCTGTCAAGGCAGACTCAAAAACTTTTAGAAAACAATTACAAAACACTTCTCACACAAATAAAATCAGATTTAAATAACTCGGCAAATGTCAACTGCTCATGGATAGATTGAGCTAAAATAATAAAAAATGACAATTCCACCAAAATTAAACTACTTGTTTAGTGCCCTACCAATCTAAATTCCAATAAATTACTTTAATGAGTTAGAAAAAATGTAAATAAATTAATATGGAGAAATAAAAAGTCAAGAATCTCCAGGGATTTAATGAAAAAAAAAGTACAAAAGAAGGTTGCTGAGCCCTACCAAATCTAAAATTATTTTTTAAAGCATTAGTCATCATAACTCTCTGGTATTGGCTAAGAAATAGAGTGGTGGATCAGTGGAATAGACTAGGTGTAATAGGAAATGATTATAGTAATCTACTGTTTGATAAACACAAAGGGTCCAGCTATTGGGATAAAAATTCTCTCTTTGATAAAAACTGTTGGGAAAATTGGACATTAATATGTCAGAATCTTGAATTAGAACACACCTCACACCCTATACCAAGATACGTTCAAACTGGATAAAGGATGTAGACATAAAAATATTATTAGCAAACTAGGAGATCAAGGAATAGTTTACCAGTCAGATCTATGGAAAGGGAAGCAGCTTATGTCCAAGAAAGAGATGGAGAGCATCATAAAAAATTAACTAGACAGTTCTGGCTACATTAAATTATAAACCTTTGCACAGACAAAACCACTGAAACCAAGATCAGAAGAAATGTAGTAAATTGGGAAACAATTTTTCAGCTAGTATTTCTGACAAAGGACTCATTTCTAAAATATACAGAGAACTGAGTCAAATTTTTAAAAGAGACAAGCCATTCCCCAATTGACAACTGGTCAAAGGATATGCAGTCAATTTACAGATGAGGAAATCAAAGGAATCCATAGTCATATGAAAAATTGCTCTAATTCACTAATTATTAGAGAAATGCAAATTAAAACATCTCTGAGTTACACCACTCAGATTGGCCAATATGACCAGAAAGGACAATGATCAAGTTAGAAGGGATGTGGGAAATCTGGGACATTAATACATTGTTCATGTTGCTGTGAACTCATCCAAGCTTTCTGGAGAGCAATTTGGAATTATGCCCAAAAGGCAACAAAAATGTGCAATATCACTACTGATTCTTTACCCTGAAGAGATTATGTAAAAGCGTAAAAACATCATTTGTAAAAAAATATTCATATTCATAGCAGTGCTGTTTGTAGTGGCAAAGAATTGGAAATTAAGTGAATGTCCTTCAATTTGGGAATGGTTTAACTAACTGTGGTATATATGTATGTGTGTGTGTGTGTATGTGTGTGTGTGGTGTGTGTGTGTGTGGGTGTGTGTGTGTGTGTGTGTGTGTGTGTGTGTGTGTGATGGAGCACCATTGTTATATTAGAAACCAGGAGGGATGGGAATTCAGGGAAGTATGGAAGAATTTGCATGAACTGATGCTGAGTGAGATGAGCAGAACTGGAAGAACCTTGTACACCCTAACAGCAACATGGGGGTGATGGTCAACCTTAATGGACTTGCTCATTCCATCAGTGCAACAAACAGGCACAATTTGAGGATATCTGTGATGAAGAATACCATCTGTATCCAGAGAAAGAACTATGAAGTTTGAACAAAGATCAAAGACTATTTCCTTTAATTTAAAAAAAAAGAACATTGTCATCTTATGTAATTTTGCTATCTCTTATACTTTATTTTTCTTCCTTAAGTATAGGATTTCTCTCTCATCACATTCAACTTAAATCAGTTTATGCCCTGGAAACAATGTTAAGATTAACAGACTGCCTTCGGTGGGGGGTGGGGGGGAGGGAAGCAAGATTGGGGGAAAATGTAAAATAAAATATAAAATCTTTTCTAAAAAAGAAATAATAGTAAAAATAATTACCCCAGGTTTCATGTTGAAGTTCATCAAATTGGCAAAAATAGTTAAAAATGGCATTGTCAAAATGGATTGGATTGTAAAAAGATAGGCATACTAATGAATTGTTGGAAGAGTTATGAATTAGTGCAACCATTTTGAAAAGCAATTTGCAACTATGTAAATTAGATGCCTGAAATGCCCTCACACTTTGACCCAGAGATTCTACTCTTCAGCATATAACCTAACAAGGACATGATATAAAGAAAAAATACATAAAGCAAAATATTAATTGCAGAAATTTTTTAAGGCAGCAAAGAACTAAAAACAAAGTAAATGTCATTTGGGAAATAACTAAACAAATTAGAGGAAATGAATGCAATGGAACTTTATTGTACTACAAGAAATAATGTAATGAATCTAGAGTAGCATGGAAAGACATATAAATGGATGCAAAATGAAGCATAATTAAAAAATAGATAATAACTAATAATGTAAATGGAAAGAAATTAGTGACAAAATGCTAAAAGTAAATATTTTCAAGACTGCAAAGAAAAGGTCTCAAAGAGGAAAATACTAGAAAAAAAAACTTCCCCTATTCCTTTGCACATGTGGGAGATTCATAGAAATGAAATACTGTATATATATATATATATATATATATATATATATATATATATATATATATATGTAGTCATTTATTATATATTAACCCATTTTACTGATGTTTCATCCTCTTTCAATTTTAAAAAATTTCTTTATTATAAGGGATAACCTTCTAGGATGGAATGGAAAGCATGATAGAGGGGAAAATTTAAGCACTATAAAGTCAAGCAAATCAATAACATTTATATGTGGAACATAATACATTTCAGGGTCTTATCAAGAATTGAGTCAACCTCACTGGTTTTTATTGTAAAGTCTTAATGATCTTCCTTTAGACAAAATTGGAATAATAATATTTTCCCAGAATCTTACAATGCCTGTCCAATTTTTCATGTTCTTTCAAAGTCTGAAAAATTGTGACTCAGCACTCACATCTGTCAGTTCTGTCAAACCAAGAATGAAGTTTTTCTGGAATTGGTGACTTGAATTCAGGGCAACTGAGTGTTCTATTATTATCATCACCATCATCATCATCATCCTTATTATTATTCCTATTAACCATTTCTATATTGGCCCTATCCAGTCAAAAGATTGTTCTCTGAAAAAACAGAAGCAAAGAGATGTAATTTTTTTGTCTTTTCTATTACCATTATTCCATACACCTTGAGGAATGTTCCTCACCCTTCTTTGATCTTCCTCATTCTACCAATATAGCATTAAATGTCTGCCATTTTTGTTGTCCTACACCTCATCTTGAATTTTAGTACTTCTTACACCATACAGTAAGTACCACATCATGTTTATTCTCTCTCCTTTTCTTGTCCATACTTCCAAATTTTCTTTATGAATCTTTAAAAATTCTATACATCCACACAAGTCTCTTTTTAATACTTTCCCTTACCAATTTCATCAGAATTGTTTCTATTTGCATCTTCAGAATTTGATTCTTGAGAATCAAAGGCTAAGAATCTTGTTTCTGTGCTGATTTCCCCAGATGAGTTTTAGACTATGGGGTGATATTAATATTTTCTTGTAAACCATTTCATTTCTTCTCTCCCAAAATTTAAGTGGCATGTGAGACTATATTCAAATTTTCTCACCTCTAAAATAAATTCTAAGCTACAGTAGTTATTTCCTTCCAAAGTTCCTATCATTTCTACTACAGTGTCTGGTTCCTCTTTAGAATCCCCTGTTCAGAATCAGATGAAGAAGAGTACTTTCCTTTTTAAAAATTATTATTCCCTCACCTTTTGAAAGATAAAAATTGTCATCAAGGCAAGCTAGACATTATTAGTTATTCAGCTGTTGTCAGAGAATATACTCCATCAAAAGTCTGAATAATTGAAGTCTTCCATCACTGTTTTGGCAAGTGTTCATGCCAGACTAGTGATCTGTTTCCTGAATTTTCAGCTATTTATTCCTTATGTTCAGATGATCTATGTTATATTATTATGACATCATTGCTATTTCTCCTTTCACTGAATTTTACTCAAACGCCTTCAATCCTAATGCTTTCTAGTTTTCCTCAAATTAGTATTATCTTTTTCACATGTAAAATCCTTTTCTCCTTTATATTTAATCTATTTTTTGAATGAGATAATCCTTTCTAGAATCACATTCTTTATGTATTTCATTTCTAATTAATTTTCGATGATACTTATAAGGTCAAATTTGCTTCCTTGTTTTAGAATATAATTCATCTTTGTGATTTCTGCATTTCTGTATAGACAATTGACATTATAGGCTTTATTGTTTATTTCTCTTGAATTTTGTCTTCTGTGAATTTCTGAATATCTCTCTGTCTATTCTTCCTACATTATGGTATATAATATCATAAAATTTGGAGAATAGTATATGACCACAACTCAGAGACTAGATTACATAGACCAGTATAATAGCTGACAGGAAAGGATAGAGATGATAGTGCATGTCCACAATCTCTTTTATGGGGAGGCTAAGGCTAGAGATTGCTTGAAGAATTCTGTATTAGAGTTAAACTGATCTGGTGTCCAAGGTGTCTAACATGAATATAGTGAGTTCTCAGGAGTTGGTGAAATGGAGGAAACCAGGTTGCCTGAGGAAGGTTGGACTGACCCATGTGAGAAATGGAACAGGTCAAAGCTCTTAGGTCGATCAGTAATGGAAGTAAATCTATGAAAACTTGCTATATTTCCAATCTGAGTGAGACTGGGATATTGAGTCTCAAAAAGAAATAAAGATTTGAGAGGAAAGAGATCATTATAAGAGGTTGTACATAAACCAATATTTGATATAGAATAAAGGTCAGTTTAATCAATAAGAGATTTCCTGTGTAATGAGTAAAGAGCAACACACATGGTTGCCCTCTCAAATCATCTCTGTTCCCCCTCATTATACCTCTTCCTACATAATAGTTAAACTAAGATCAATAAAGATATATTTATTGGTCAATGTTTTTAGTCTTTAAGAATCCTTAATCAGACTCATTTGTCCTTATATTCTCTTCTCCAGGACACCACTACCACCACCATCACCCATTTATTTTCTCTGTTGTTTCTGATTCATTGAACATTGCCAGAAGAAGATTTTAAAAAACCCTATGATGAATAGCTCAATCAAGTACTCCTTATTGTATAGAAATTATTTTTCTCATATCTGATTGTCTCACAACCCACAGTTTCTTATCTAAACTCCTTCTCTCCTCAAGTCTGTAATACTATCTCAATCCCTTTATATTGTCAAATACCCTTACTTCCATTTTTTTTAGAAAAATCAGACCATCTGTCTGATAAAGTTGAGAGTCTCCAGGAAATTCCAGTAAGGAAAGAACTCAATGTCCACACTGACTATGACAGTACAAGATATCGTTCATGGCTATATTTGTAATGAGTGTGAAATGATTACTGCCTTAGTGAAGTAGAACTATTTCATATATGTAGAAGGGAGGGGGAAGATGGTGTGTGTGTGTGTGTGTGTGTGTGTGTGTGTGTGTGTGTGTGGCAATTATCCAAAAAAAAGGGGTGACAAGGTTATGAACTAAGATAGAGACTATTTAAGTAGAGACAAAAGGGTGAATGCGAGAAATATTGTGGAAGCAGAAAAGCCAGACTTGGCAACTAATTAGAGCTGGGTTTTGAGGGAGAAGGAAGACTGTTCAATTCAATAAGCATTTCTTAAGCCCCCTTTTTTATCATTTAGTATTTTATATGTTTTCCAATTATATACAATAGTAGTATGTACCTATCATTTTTTTGTAAGGATTTGAATTTTACAATTTTTCCCTGACCCTCCCTTCCCTCTCCCCCACAGAAGGCTGTCTGATAGTCTACATTGTTTCCATGCTATACATTGATGTAAATTGAATGTGTTATAAGAGTAAACATAAACCCCCTCCCCCCCCAAGAATATGAGAAACCTCAAGAACAGAGAGTGAGAAAAAAAATTGTATTTCAGTCTGTGTTCAGATTTTAATGGCTCTGTCTCTGAGATGAGTTGCTTTCTTTATCATAAGTCCACCAGAGAAGTTGTTAAGCCCCTTTTTTTGTGCCAAGAACTGAAGAAGCAAAGACAAAAACAAACTCTCCCTGCCCTCAAGAAACCTTTGTTTTATTGAGAAAAGACATCATGCACACAGTTAAAATAAATACAAAATGCAAAGAAATTTGGGATGGAGAATACAAACAACTATGGGGTCATGAAAACCTCATGAAGAACTTTTGAACTCACATTTAGTGGAAGTAAGCATCCCAGGAGGTAAGAAGAGAGAGGATTCCAAGCAAAAGGGATAGCTTATGCAAAGGTAAGTAGATGAGAGAAGGGACCATCAGGTAGGAAGAGTAGCTAGACTTTTTTGGACCATGCTCTTTGAGTCTCAATCCATGTGGCTCAAGAAGGGATTAGAGGTTTATCTGCTGAAGACCTCATGGTTATAATCTTGGTTGTGGGCAAGTTCAAAGAGAGGGAAAATGTCTCTGCCTTTTGGCCATGGATGACTCTAAGGATCTAAACCTGATCCTTAGTGTAATGATTATGTGAGCAAAAAAAAGAAATCCAGAGGAAGGGTGAGGAAATAAAATTAGTTCTCTCCAGGACATCATAAAATTTGGAAATTTATGTAATATCAGATTTACCTCTAAAAATAATAGCTTCTTCCTTGGCATTTTGGAAGTGAGTGATGCCTAGCAGAGAGTAAGGTCTGATAAGAATCAGGACATGGGATCTGAATCAGGTTATAAGAAGAAGAGCAAAGATTGGACAAAGGTCTACTAAAGAAAGAGGAATAAGATATCAAGATAAGGCAGAATCTTCTGGGATACACAACCCTGCATACAGTTGGGAAGAAGCAAGACAGAAGGACCAAAGGGTTTGTGTTGGGAATTAGAAGGAAGTCATCAATTTTAATCCTCATAGATTTTTTTAAATTCCTTTAAAAATTTTAAAAATAGTCCTTTATACTCTCACCCTGTGAACTAGGTCATGGGAATAATATGAAACCCAGGAAAAATAGGGATTTAAGGTAGGAAAGGAAGCCTCATCTCAGTCCTCTGAGTGACACAATTGCATATGGAAGCCTTATGGCTCCTTGGGGACCTGAACATGACTCTCATGAACAGTTCAGCCTTTGAGACTCCAGAGGAAAGAAAAATTTATCTCACTAATATGTCATTTCCTTGACAATGGACCCTTTCCCTTTTATGCAAATGTTAGTGAGCCAAATGACCATTCCAACTTGATTGGCTCAGCCACTGGGACTCTTTAATCATGTCATATGAAGAGTCTTGACCAAACCCAGAGTGAATTTTGTTCCTTGAAAAGACCATCTGTCCCTGAATCTTTCCAGAGCCCCCACCGTTCCACCATAACCCTCTCCCTTTCAGGATGGGTTCTCCAGCAGGCAAATAATATATTCAAGTAGTTATACCATATGCACTGGAGTCCCTGGATCCAAGTGTTGCTCCAAGCAGAGTGCTGATGTTGCAGTTAGACTAGGTATTGTGCTGTTAATACATCTTCACCTTCAGCTCACATTCAAAGCATTAGTAGTGAAAATGACTCTTCCCTGAGTGCCAGATTTTGATTCTTTCATGGTAAATTCCTTCTATAGCTTGCTGACCATCTTCTTAGTGTTAAACTGAATTTTTTCCATATTTTCAAACTCTTTGTTCTGACTTTCACTTTGGGAAAGAGTAGAAGATTCCCAAAGTATCCCCAAATACTCCCCCTCTCCCCCTCCTTCCTCCCTGTCTTTCCCTCTCCCTCCTTCCCTCCCTCTCTTCTCTCTCTCTCCCTCTCTCTCTCTCCCCACCCACTCTCCTTCCCCTACCTTTCCCTTTCTCTGTCTCTGTCTCTCTCTCTGTCTGTCTCTCTCTCTCTCTAACTCTCTCTCTTTCTCTCTCTCTCTCTGTCTCTCTCTCTCTCTCTCTCTGTCTCTTTCTCTTTCTCTCTCTCTGTCTCTCTGTCTCTCTCTCTCTCTCTCTCTCTCCCCTAGAATGTCAGCAAAACTCAGATTCAGAATCAACATTTCAGTCTATACTTAAACAGAAATCCCCCATTATAGTATCCCTGATAGGTTCAACCATTCTAGAGAACAATTTGGAACTGTTCTCAAAGGAATATAAAACTGCATATTCTTTGATCCATCCTTACCACTACTTGGTCTGTATTCCAAAGTAATTTTAAAAAGGAAACCTATATGTACAAAAATATTTATAGCAGTTCATTTTGCAATACCAAAGAATTTGAAATTAAGGGATTGCACCAATTAGGGAATGGCTGAACAAGTTGTGGTGATATTTTCACAGTGATCAGATGTGAAAGGTCTGTGTGATGAAAATACTATTGACCTCCAGAGAAAGAACTGATGAACTCAGAGTGCAAATTGAAACATGTTTTGAAATTTACATTATTTTTCTTGGGTTTTTCTGCAAAATGGCTAATATGAAAAAATATTTTGCATGACTTCATATGTATAATTGATAGCATATTGCTTGCCTTCTCAGTGATTGGGAAAGGGACTGGAGGGAGAAAAGACTTTGGAACTCAAAAGTTTTTAAAAAACATGTTAAATAAAATCATTTTTAAAAAAAACCACTCCTGCAAGTTAAGCTAAATTAAGTACATGGTTTTGTCCCTCTAGTCCTACCTTCCCCAAGGATCTTCTCCTTGCAGATAACAGAGCACAGGGGAAGATCCTGTGTCAAGCAAAAGAGGTAAGTTAAGCCAAGGCTGATTATGTGATTGTTTCCTCATTAAGCCTGTTATCATTTATGTATACATGCCCATGCCCAGCTCTCTGATATTCTTTTAGGAGCAAAAGTCAAATCAAGGCTACTATTGCTACTGAGAAAGATTTTATGATCTATTGCTCATTCCTCCATTTATAATCCTTTTGACTGCTAGATCAGAATTTGCAAGGTAACATGGTACTGTGGTTTGGGAAGCAAAGGAACTTAATTCAAATTCTATTTCTATTATTTTCCTATGTGAACTTAGATAATTAACTTGGTCACTCTGGATCTTAACTTATTCATCTGTAAAAAATGAAGGGCTTGAATTGGATAACCTCTAAGGTCCTATCCATATTTAAATCTATGATCCTAACCTTTGGGGAGGAACCAACCTGAAGCTGGCATGATTCCTGAACTCTTGCCTACACAAAGCTAAATGAAGCCTATACACTGACATTAAAGCTACAGATCCCTCCAAAAAAGAAAAAAGAGAAGATCCAAATAAGTTTTTAACAGAAGACATCATGGAGGATCTTTAATGAAGTCTCTCTGTGAGAGAAGGGGGAAGTAAAGCCCAGTTAGACAAAAGAACAAGAAAACCAGCAGGAGGCTTTCAGCCAGGTCCTGACAACTTGACAACATAACTTTCAGGTATCCCTGAAAGATCATTTTAAAATGATCTTTCCTTAATCTGTTTTCCAGATCGGTTGTTTTTTTCAGTGAGATGTTTCACATTTTCTTCTAATTTTTCATTCTTTTGGTTTTGAAGTATTGTCTTGATTTCTCGTAAAATCAGCAGCCTCCCTCAGTTACATTCTACATCTGTAGGATTTGTTTTCCTCAGAGAGCTTTCTTATCTCCTTTTCCATCTGGCCAATTCTACTTTTTAAAGCATTCTTACACTTAAACAAAAATATTTTAGTAATGTATAAAAAAATCATTTGTACAAAAATAATAATAAATAAATAAATAAATTTTAAAAAAAGAGAAAAGGATACTTAGGGAGAACTCCCTTAATTGTAAGCACAACAAAGGCTCACCTTCTTAATCCCATCAAGAGCCCCTATTTCATTGCTTTGAAGGTCTTTTAGCATAAGGCCCTGCTTTTATTGAAATGCCTGCTGTCTGTTCTTTCATCCTATCCCAAGTCCCCCACCACACACACACACACACACACACACACACACACACACACACACAAAAACACACAGACAATACTTCCTGAGTTCCCCTGCCATATTCAGGGTCTGGAAGTGCTATTCTTTTCTTTGATTGGAAAAAACAAAGGTGATATTTCAGATCACACATTCTGATGGTCAAGACTATTTAAAGTTGACAGTAGGCCTCCATTTTGGGGAGTTTGACTTTCCAGCTAGACCCCACCACAATTATGTCTGCAAAATTCTCAAATTAGAGAAATTTCAATAAACATGAATGCTTGACAAAAAAAAATTAAAAACCAAGGAAGAGAAGAAGAAATGTGGAAATAAGAAATATCTAGGAAAATTATGAAAAATTGGCAAAAAGTCAACTCCTTTAAAAGTAAAATTAACCAATTGGAAAAAAGAATGAAACTCTTCAAAAAATAAAATCAATCAACTGAAAAATGAAACCCAAAAGCTAATTGAAGAAAATAAAACCCTAAAGATTAGAATTGAGCAAATAAAAACCAACGAATCTTTTAGACTACAAGATTCCATCAAGCAAAGTAAAAAGGCTGAAAAAATTGAAGAAAGCATGGTCAAAGCAAATGACCTGGAAAATAGATCCAGGGGAGAGAGTTTGCAAATCACTGGACTACTAGATACCCTAGATCAAAAAAGAAAAAAAAAAGAACCGGAAAACATGTTGAAGGAAATTATCAGGGAAAACTGTCCAAATCTGCTAGAGCAAGAAAACAAAATAGACATTGAAATAATACTCAGAAATCCTCTAGAAAAAGACACTAGGATGAAAACTCCAAGGGCTAGCCAAATTCCAGAATTCCCAAATAAAGGAGAAAATACTTCAAGCAGAAAAAAAAGAAGCAATTTAAATACAAAGGAACCACAATAGGCTCACAGATTTATCAACTTCAACCTTGAAGGACCAGAGGACCTAGAATACTATGTATCAGAGGGCAAAGGACCCTGAATTACAGTTCATAATTTACTATCCTTTAATATTCAATATATACTGTCAGGGGAAAAGATGGATAGTCAGTGAAAGAGGGAACTTTCAAAATTTCCAACAAAAAGACCAGAACTGAACAGAGAATTCAATCACCAAATATGCAACATAAAAGATGCATAAAAAGGTAATTGAAAAAAAAGGAAATAAAAGCAAAACAAAACAAATGTTATTCAAGACCATCCAATTGTATACAACCCTGTAAGGGAAGATATCACATTTTTAACTCTTGAGAATTGTATTTCTCTTAGAAAAGTTAAAGGCTTAATATAATTGAAGAAGCTGTATTTAGGGGAATTGAGTATTGTTGGTTCTTGTCTCTCCATGAGGAGGAACAAGATGACATCACTATGTTTGAGATAGAAAGCCCAGACAAAAAAGCAGTTTACTCTAAGTTTGTTACTCAAAAGTTTGTTTACTCTAAACTTGTATCTCAGTTTTCTTTGGCCTACCTAAATTCTGCTTTGCCACAAAGCTTAGCACTTTCTCTGATGAGAGCATCCTATGCTGGGCAATACTTAGGCAATGTCTCCCATAATTTACAATCATTGTAAAGTTTTAAAGAGAGACCCTCAGAATATCCCAGTACTTAGAGCATTTTGAGACTTGATAGTTAATTAAATCAGAAGTTATTTCAGCAACAGAGGGTGAAAGCCTACTTAGAAGGGTTGGACTTAATCCATACTTCAGTAAACAAGGATATAGGTACCCAGGTTGGGAAGTTAAGGGGGAGGGAGAATGCTTTGGGAGGGATATAAATGTTCATGAAATGATTTGATTTGGATGACACTTTGGATTATGAGGATTGTGTGTCCTTGGAGAGTGCTTGAAAAGGGTTAAGGTATTAAATGATTATAATTTGATGTAATTCAAGACTTTTGAAAAGTGTATTCCTTTTTTTTAGTTTTTGCAAGGCAATGGGGTTAAGTGACTTGCCCAAGGTCACATAGCTAAGTTATTATTAAGTGTCTGGAATCAGATTTTAATTCAAGTCTTCCTGACT
Source organism: Macrotis lagotis (assembly GCF_037893015.1). NCBI lineage: Eukaryota > Metazoa > Chordata > Mammalia > Peramelemorphia > Peramelidae > Macrotis > Macrotis lagotis. The sequence goes on from NC_133658.1 coordinate 284,449,116, forward strand.
CCA